>NC_090738.1:24959304-24995856 GCF_036898095.1 Palaemon carinicauda | reverse complement strand
CTCTCCCACCTCTCCTCTCTCCCTCTCCTCTCCCTCCCCCCTCTCTCTCCTCTCCCTCCCCTCCTCTCCCTCTCCTCCCCCCTCTCTCTCCCTCCCCCTCTCTCTCTCTCCCTCCCCCCTCTCCCTCTCCTCCCTCCCCCCCTCTCTCTCTCTCCCTCTCCCTCCCCCCCTCTCTCTCTCTCTCCCTCTCCCTCCCCCCTCTCTCTCTCCCTCTCCCTCCCTCCCCTCTCTCTCTCTCCCTCTCCCTCTCCCTCCCCCTCTCTCTCTCTCCCTCCCCTCTCTCCCCTCCTCTCTCTCCTCTCTCTCTCTCCCTCCTCTCTCTCTCTCTCCTCTCCCTTCCCCTCTCTCTCTCTCTCCCCCCTCTCCCTCTCTCCCTCTCCTCTCCACTCTCTCTCTCTCCTCCCTCCCCCCCCTCTCTCTCTCTCTCTCTCCCCCCCCTCTCTCTCTCCTCTCTCTCTCCCCCCCTCTCTCTCTCTCCCAATCATGCGGGTTTGCCCGGGGCATATTAGGCTGCTCTTACGGCACCTTTATGTCGGCTAAGGAGACTGTTCTTCTTAGACTTTGCCCTTTGTTGCAGACCCCCACTCTTGTACGGAGGCTTTTCCTTGCGCTGAGTGTCTTGAGTGTCTCGTTTCAGTGTAATATATGCAGAAAAGTGAAAAAGCAAATCTTTGCCTTGGGGTTCATCCTTGAAGTGAAGTAATCCCCCCCCCCTTCATCTTCCCGTTCGGCTTCCTCCAGAGGCCAGTTCAACCAGAGCAATGATCATTTAACCTCCGACAACCTTTTGGTCAGTAAGACACCTTTGATTCCATCAGCAAAATAGCGTCAGCTTCCCTCGAAAGGCGTCTTCAATTCTTTGAGACTGCGTCCACTGTAGCCTTCCTTGGATCTTTTATGGGTTCCCCCACTATGGAACGACTTCTGCAGTTGTTGACGCTAGGGCATAGTAGTAGTAGTGCACATCTGCCTCTGCAGTGTTTGGCCTTGACCCTGCCCCCTCCTGAGCCATTGGAGAGGAGTCCTTTTCCAACCAATTGGGCACGACAGTCTAGTGCCTTTAGACAAATTTTTCTGCAGTTCGTCTTCCGTCTGAGGTTTCTGTGGCTAGTTCTCTTCCAAGATAAAGCTTAGTGCGCTCACCCCCAGCTGAGTTCACTCACAGCCCAAGGTATCTTGGGAGCCTCGCTCTTATGAGCTTCCGGGCCCATTCCAGGTCCTACAGCACACGCTCTCGCTGCTGCGAAAGGTTGTCCTCGCTCGAGTGTCTCCTACCCCTTGAGCTGCTTGTGTGCGTGACTTGTCACTGTCACACACTAGCTCTCCTGAGCCCTTCTGGTGATCGTGTACAATGGCTGCCTGGAGTCAAAGGTGCTTTCCACCATGTTCATGCACCAGTGTATGTAGCTCAGGCTCGCACACTTATTGTACATGATACAGTAGCAGAAATTCATATGGCACCATGTGCTGTTCAAGGTCCTGCTAATATCTTGGACAATAAGTTTTCGAAAGTTTTTTTCCTGCATGTTCCCCATTTATTCCTCCTTTTGGCACATCCATTATGGCACCTTGTACACGATCTGCATTAAGTTCACCAGGGAAGGGGGTTGACTCACACCCGTCAAGTGCACTTTTGAGCCCAATTGGCTGCACTCTCATTGGCAAGAGACTCACCCATGGTTCGAGGAACTTGTGAAGGCCGTCATTGCGTGTTACAATTGGTCCCATGACGACACCGATTGCCAGAAAGATGAAACAAAAACCGTAAACATCCCTCTAATGGTGTCTGGGTTTCCAGAAAACCCTAGTGTTATCCTCAGATCCTAGGCATAGAAGCAAGACTTGTCACCTTTTGCGCGCTCCTCCTCAAGTGAGGTTATTGTCCTTTGAGAAGGGATGAGCAAAGGACACCCTTCAGGCATAAGTCCAAACCATATTTGAGATGGGAGCTCACCAGAAGGTTATCCTCGGGTCACTAGGCTTCTTTGGTCCACACTGTCTTGTAGACAATGTGTCTGGAAGCTGGAGACTGGTCCTAGACCTCTAGGTCTTGAACCAGCTTTCCCTTCACACTTCGTTCTAGATGGAAACCACACCCATGCTCAGACAGGCTGTTTGACCAGGGATCTTCACAATTACACTGGATCTAAAAGAAGGCACATACTTCCAGATCCAAAACAATCTGTCAACAAGTATGAGATTTGTTTTGCTAAAAAAAATATAACTGTTCCAGGTGCTGTTTCGACCTGTCAACAGGCCCGTAGGTGTTCACAAGTGTGTTCACTCTGGTTTGAACCTGGGCCCATGCCAACGGCAGTAATTTCCTTTGTTACTTTTGTGTAAATGTGGGGCCTAGTTTGAGAAGCTCCCCATGAACAAGAGAGGATATGTTTACTCTGTGAGACCCATGATCTTTTGAATCAATGAGACAGTTTTGAGCAGTAATTTGTTCACCACAGCCCTTCTGCTCATGTAATGTTTTAGGCAGTAATTAACATTGATAGTATGGAAATAAAAATTATTTTGATACTTACCAAAGTCCATTTGCATTACCATCCCTCCCACCCACATTGTAGTTGACATCAGGTTCTTGGAATTCTATACTCTGTTTAAAGTGGCAGACTAGAACAAGGGAAACCATAGCAAAGTGGTCGTATCATGCAGAAATGAGCAGTAGAGGCCTCTCAATTTTGAGCAAAGTTGGTGACTTTGCTAATGAGTTTGTATGGAAAAAGTGTTTAGTAAAATAACTACGAACCTATAGTAAGTGAGACATCCTGATTTATATACTTAATGCATTTGAAATATCAGTAGTCAATTTCTAAAATACTAAGCAAACAAATTTCACTCCAGGATTACGACTGCGTGGTAAAGAGAAAGGACTGCCGATGGCTCCTCGGGGGAAGAAGTAAAAAGAAAGGTCTGTTGAGGGCTTGAGGGAAGAACCAGGTGATGGTTCATGCTTCATAGCCACTCAAACTAAAATATCATTAGGCCAAGAAGAAAACCAGGTTAAGTTTCCACCCTTAGAAGATAAAACTTTACAAAAAAAACAAAAAGACTAAAACAATATAAATATATAACTTTCAACCTGAATACCTAATAACTTTTGTTTTTGTCTCGTAGGTATAAAGTAAATTCTGTCCTTCATAAATTAGTGAAGAAGGTTGTTAAATGGAAAGAAATGTTTACTATGAAATTGTAACCAAGGTAGATTACAAATGTCTTTTTATGTAATACAGCATTGTCCTGTAACTGTTGTTTTGGATAAACTTTCTCACATGCATTCTTTGCTTTAATCATGCATGCTACAATTTTCCTTGTTTACATTTTTCTTTTTTAGTTGTATTTTTGTTCACCATACCAAGTCTTTCTATGCAGCATATAGTTCAAGCCAAGTTTTGCACTTACAAAGGAGCCTTTACCTTTTATTGGCAACATAATAGTGGCATTGCATTATTATTTGTTGGACTTTGTTTGATACTCCGCATAAAATGTTAACTTTTTTCAATTTTCTATGGTAATATGCTGAATAATAATGATTACCGTTTAGTAGTTACAATTTGTTTCTTTTGCCTCTCAAAAAAATCTAAATGCATTTTCCTGACATAACCTTTTTGTACAATGTAATTTTCATTTAGTTTTTTTTTTTTTTTTTTTTGTATTACAGAATATGATGGCATTGTTTTAACACCTGTTTAAAAATAAGGACTATAATTATTATCCAATTTGTTTCAAAAATACTTTGTAGGGGCAATGTTGTGAGTGCTCCTTATGGGATGAACTGTAAACATTACTAAAGAGGTTTTAGAGTATCCAGTTTGCTTGTAGTTACACCCATATTTTGATTGTCCATTTGTTTCTACACAAATACAAACCATCCATTATCCTTTAATAGAAGTATGATTTCACCAAAGCTGGAACAGCTGAGCTCTCAACAAAGTGGTTGTAGTTACAGGCAGGTGGAGGGTAAGCCCCGCCCACCCAGCAGTCGGCAAAGCTTCCCACTTTTTTATTTTGAGGGATATGTTAAAGGATATGCAGATGTTTTCAAGAAAAACTGTAAATGTGAGTTTTCTGTACAAACCTGCTTTTATCAACAACATGCTTGTTGCTGTCATTCCCTCACTAGTGTGGCCTTACAACGTAAACATAGATTATTCCCTTAACAATGTGTGAACCTAAGGAAGTTTGCGTTGCTTCGACGACACGTAAACCTGATGATGATGATGTTAGATTGCCTGCAACTAAGGTGGACTACGGGCGCAGAGCGTTGGCGGCCCCTAAGAGGTGCGATGGAGACCATCGCTGGATTTTGTTCTGATACGAAGCAGGATTGTTACAGATACAGATGGACAGACAGGATGATAAGGTAGAGAGGTTTTGCTGCTATCGTGGGTTCAAGGGTAGTTGTGCCACACGTAATCCAACCGTGTCTTCCTGACCCTGGAAAGGCAGAATTAGTATATCACCTGGCAGTGTTGCCTCTCCTCTGCTGCTTTGAAATAAAGAATCCCTTGTGGGAGAGTCATGACTGGCTTGTACGACCCTGTAGAAGGCAAATGTCAAAGTTACTTCATTATGGTTCTTCAGACACTGCAAATTCTAACGAATAATAAGTTTGATATAATCGAATTAGTCCTGGAAGAACGATCAATAGGAATCGCTTACATGTAAACTCTGACCAATCTATGTCAAGTGCGTGTGGAAGGGACTTTGTAGTACTAAGAACCAATTCATCGTGGATAAATATCTAGTTACACGGTACAGTTGCTTGTGGTGATGCTTAGTTTTTTTTTTTACGTACCAAGTATGCGGACTGTTGGTTGTGACAAAGGACACCACCCTTCTTCCCACTTTCTTGGGTGATTGACCAATCTCTCTCACCTACCAGGAAGAAGTATTAGCTTGCATTGCTCCAGCTACCTGTGTTCAAACTCGTAATGAAAGGGAGGAATATCGGCACGAGCTCCTCCTACTACCTGTGCTCAGTTTTTTAATAAATGGAGTGCCCTCAGCGGAACCTTCGAATGCTGCTATTTTTGCCCCAAAGATGAAGTTGTCATTGAAGACCAATCGATTTGAGTTTAGTGTAACTGCGATTAATCTCTACCTTCCATGCATACTGGAATTGTACTGATACCCGGGAATTTTTATCTGTACTGGTGATGATGTGCCTTCACCTGGACAATTATCTGACATCTGCCCTGAACAGAGAAAAATTCACTCAAGCCCTAAAGAAGAGACATTCACTTGTGGTAGAAGAAAAACCCAGTATCTTCCTTTCATGGAGCCTGAAGACGATCCAAGGTTCCACAATCATCAACCAACTTCACATGGTTGGTCATTGGGAGATAATTCTTCATGCAATTGGAAACCTTGCACTTTTTTTTTTTGTGTGTGATCGTGACTTTCAAGTCACCAGGGAATTATGGAGTTGTATGCCCAGTTCATGAGTATTCTAAGGAGAAGGAATAATCTATTGGGGTACATATTGAGAATCCCCTCATGAAGGGAGAAGACCTAGGACAATGTCAACCCAATTCCAATCCAGTACTGGCAGAATTGGAGAATGCCAAGTAGTTAATGTTTGTCAGGTCCTTGCACTCATTTGTGCGTACAATGAACTTGTGGAGGCCACCATGGGTCCTGTTTAGGGAGTGATGATACTTGTTAATCGGCATTTTGGTGGCCTTCAAGGTTTAAGCCCACCCACAAGTTGCAATGGTATCTTGTCTTGGTAGGTAGGGTGCTTTGTTGGTGGTACTTCGTATGGGGTTAATTCCCTGATCTGTGCAAGAAATTCCTTTCTCTCCAATCTAATTATTAAACAAGATCTTGACTGGAACACACACTAACAACAAAGATTTTACATTCCGGAGGACGCAGACCCATCTCTACCAATCAATCCTGCAGTGGCTCCCCTGATGGCAGGAACTCGAGACAATAGCATGAAAGCCTGCTGCCATGACTTAGGATTTGGCAAATCTCTAGGTGTAGAAGTACATCAAATTGATCCCTTTTAGTCAGCAAATCAGGGGGCCAATTTGGTCTCAAAAAGGAGGGATACTGTCTCCAACTTCGACAGATGGGTGGGGCTAGAAGTTGCTATCCCAAAGGAATGACCCAGTGCTAGAGGTTCAACCACTTTTCCCATGGAAGGATGTGGAGATTATGATGGAGAAGTTGAAGATGAAGCGACTCTCTTATCCATCGGGCAGATAACTTCGAACCCCACCACACCTTTGAAATCTTAGCTGTAGATGATTCCGTGAGAGCTTGATCTGCACCACTCACCTCTTCCTCCTCAAAGAAAGGTGTGGGCGACGCTTCACCTTTTCACCCATGGCCAGCAAAAGAGTGTCGGAGGAAGGAAGGGGATGTTGAAGTCTGCACTCCCCTCCCCCAGCTGCAGTGATTGGGGATGCTTGTCAAACTGCAAGTTATTTTGGGACGCAATCTTCGCGGTAGTGCTGACAGTTTCATTCTAGAGAGGAATGTTCTAAGATACAAGCGCAGTCACCAATAACAAGGTAGGTCAGAGTAGTCCCTACAACCTTACATGAAAGAAAAGCTTCTTGTTCTTTGGAATCGCCATTGATTTGACCAGATCACCACTCAGTTGAACAAAATCTTTCAGCATTTTTCTCTCCAGTTCAAGACCTGTTGGCAGGGTTCGAGGACGGTTTCCAACACCCCTGGGACACAAGACACGTACGCCATTCTGCCTGATACGCTGAATGCTCAACTGACTGTTGACATCGGGTCTCAGGAAGATCTTGGTGGTGGTTCCCAGGTGCTAAATGGTATCCAGGTAATTTTTCCTCGTTTACCTTTGTCTAGAGAAGCTTTCTCTGTCTCGGCTTGTAAAGACTATCTAGGTAATGAGGAGCTTGAAATGGCTTTCCCATCCTTAGGTCTCTCAAGTAGCCCCGCAGCCTCTTGACACAACTGTCTGAGATGGATCTGACCCTTGTGAAAGTCTTCCTACTAGTGTAGCCTCAACGAAGCGAGTTGGTGAGTATGTCGCTCACCAACTAGGTCTTCACTTCAGTTCTGCAGTTTGTGACCAAGACCCAGAACTCAGCAAGTCCCAACTCCCGATTACTGTAGTTATAATCCCCATCTTGTTTAAAGAAGCAGCTAGAGGAGATCAGGATTAAATGCTTCTCTAACTTATGAGAGCACTATGAAGCTACCTAAAGAGAACCCAGAGGTTCAGGCCAGATGGGTAAAGAAGATATACAAATACTATTATTTTTATGACTTCGTGAGACCATCAGACGTGCCTACCCTGTAACCAGGGAGAGAATGGATGGATCATCCTACACTCTAGAGCACAATGTTAAACATATTGGATCCACCTTAGCTTCTAGGAAGGACTTGTTAGTAGTGCAGGCCTTGAAAGGCCAAACTACCATCTCTGCCCACTACCTACGGGAGTATACCCACACGATCTTTGATAACTTTACCCTTGGTCCAGTGGTAGTTGCTCAACAGATTGTGTAGCAAAGCCTAGCTCCCTCATGGAACAAGAAGCATCTTGTCCATGATGAGTTTACAACATAAGTCTAAAAGGAGAGGTGAGGATAACTGGCCTTCCTCACTTGGGGTGCAGCAGGTGTCCCATTATGTGCTTAACAGCATACTATGCAGGTAAGCAACATTCCTTTATAGACAATTTTTGTCAAGATCTTCACAACAAGGGGAGAATGAGCAAAATGTAAACAAACCTAAGTTTTTTTTTTTTCTTTTTTTTTTTTCTATATAAATTCAGCTCCTTTACAGAATCAAGTGCCTTGACAATGCAGGAAAAGTGAAGCAGTCAGTGTATATTTTAGGGACTTCATCCATCCTAAGGATATCTCCTTTTAAAAGATGATGGTGTGTATTCAGGCAGGAACATATATCAAATTTAAGTAATTTGTTTTTTTACTAAACATTCAATGCAGATTCCTTCAGTTACAATATCCCCATCCAACATTAAGCAAGCCTTAGGTCCAAGGTGGGAACTTTGCTGACTGTTTAGTGGAAAGGGCTTTACCTCTACCCACCAGCATTCTCATTAAAATTTTAATGGCACTCTAGCTTCACTGAAATCATCTCCTATTAAAGAACTCGGGTTTATATAGTTGGGAAAAATATAAATTAACAGTATTAAAAGTTGTTGACTTTCACTTCACAAAGTATACCTATGCATAGAATGGCCTTCTGAGCCCTAGAACTAGGTCATGTGGCTAATATTCCATAAATTCTGTAAAATTGAAAGTCCAATTGACAATAACAATCTATCCAATATTCTTTACTTACTCTAATTTGAAGGTAATAGCAATGAAATTTTTGTAAACATCCAGTTTTATACTTTAGTTCTTAAATTCAAATGTAAAGTAAGATTTTCTATATTGCAACACCAGCATTATTTTTCAGCATCTGCTCTTACACATGCAGAACACTTTATTAGATACCTAATAAACTTTGGATTTTGGAATTTTCTAACGGAATTACAGTATAACAAACTATCTATATAATATGAAAATTTCTATAATAAATTCATGTCTTAAACTTAACAGATGCTAGACTTATTACACTAACAGTATGTACTAATGTACTTAGTAATTTCTGTATATTGAAAGGCATGAAAACTTCATGCAGGATTAAATACTAGTCTTTAATGCCTAGATTTCCGTCTTCACACATAATCTGTGATTCTTAAATATAAGCTGTACAGGTAAATACATATTTAACTGGTCCAAATAACTATGACACCTTAAATACTTTTAAATTAGCTCTCTCCAGGTGCAACCAATTCATATTTGTCGGTGGGTCCCTCTTGTAGCAGTCTAATTAGCAGCTGCTTTGGTGAAAACTTGCGAGAAATCACCAAAAAACGATTTTCACCTTTCCCATGGCTTTGACTTTTTAATCTCATTGCCCTTGCCATTCTGAAAATAAATTAAGTTCATATATATTCTACAAATGACCATTTGATAAAAAAATTGCAACAATACTTGTTTCTATTGCAATCACTGAAATCATTAAAAGTTGTTATATATTAAGCAATAAATAAAATAACCTAATTAAACTGCCCAACACAGATAATTCTCTTTCTCATCTTTAGTTAAAAATACTATAACAAAATATTTCAATAACCACGCCTAAAAAAACATCATGGAAGAATCCCTTAGATACAAAAAGGAGAAACTAATGTAGGAAGATTGCTGAAAGGATAAAATTTTTAAAATGTCCACTTTAATTAAAACAAAAATTTTTAAATATTTAACTTAGCCGGTGAATATATAATAGCTGCAACTCTGTTGCTCGACAGACACATACCTAAAAACTCGCCAGCGATCGCTATACAGGTTGCGGGTGTGCCCTCCAGCGCCAACTGTCGGCCAGATACCACTCTCGATGTAAACAAAACCTCAATTTCTTCTCTGTCGACAAGACGTACTTTACTCGCTGTTGAACCTGGAGTTTTTCCCATCATATTTGGTGAAGTACTTTAATTTGGTTTGAGCTTTCGCAGTACAGGTGTTTTTCTTCAAATAAATCCTTGAACTCTTTTTTTGAATCGGATTAATTGTTGATGACTTAGATCGTTTTTTGGAATTTTCCCTTGACTAATTCAAAATGGCTGACCCTTCTCAAGTTCCCAAGTTCAGAAAATGTAATGCTAGGGACTGTCATAGGCGTCTTCCAAAGGCTTCTCTCGACCCTCACACTGTTTGTTCCAATTGTCGGGGTAAAACCTGTCAATTGGAAGATCGGTGTGAGGAATGCGTGGGCCTTTCGGAATTCGATTTTATCGAATTTGATAAATATACACGCAGACTAGAGAGAGATAGGGTAAGGAGGAGTTCTTCTAGGTCGGTAGATTTTTCCTCTCCACATGCCCCTGAATCTAATCCTTCCCCTGTAGTGGTTGTTCCTAACCCCCCTCCTAGCACTCAGGAACCGTCTATGCAAGACATGATGCGTGCTATACATGCCTTGGGGGAGAGAGTTGAGGCCTTAGCAAGTGACCGAAATCAACTCATGGCGGACGTAAAGGAACTCAAGTGCCAAAGTGCTACGGCGGAAAGTGTCAAAGTGCCTAGTGTTACGCAAAGTGTTGTGAACAGTGTTGCGCTCGAGGGTTCGTCTGTTCGTGCCTGTCGTCCACCTAGTCCGGGACCTCTTGCAAGCTCCCAAGCCCAGGGGAGAAGCAATGTCGTACGACTCATGGGTTCGAGAGGCCTTGATCAGCGAACAGACGTTCCCTCTATGGTATCAGGCGTATCTCTCCAAGATCGCCCCTACCAACGTAAGACGAGAGCTCATTTTTACCTCGTCGTCCGAAGGTGTTTCTCGTAAGAAACCTTGGACCAAGGTCTCCAGACCTTTAAAGCGTAAGTCGGTCCCTTCAGGACAAGTCCAACGTCCCGGTTGTAGCCACTGGGACAGTTCGGACCCGTTGCCGTCATCTGATGACTGCTTGCCGCCTAAGAGAGGCAAAGTTGTGCCGTCTCATTCGCTAACCCCGTCTGTTACCACACCTGCTTCCGTAGACCCTAAATGGGTGTTACTGCAAGACATGCAGTCCAAGCTTTCGTCCTTGATGGAGGACTACAATGCTGAGAAGGTTTCCGTTGAACCTACTGGCCATCAGCCATCCAAGCGTTCTGTTGTGCGTCCTGTTGACGTTGATGTAGCTTTCTCGCGTCAACCAGTTGGGGTAGTACCTCCACCGATGCGACCCAGTGTGGATTTCCAGCCGCACGTTGACGTTAGGCAACGCACTGATGTGATTGGTGACGTTCAGGACGTTCATCAACCATCAGAGTTGACTTGTTTTGACGCGGTGCGTCAACCTCCGCAACCTGGTATGGTGTTGACTGCACAACCCAGACGGTCTAAACAGTCTCGGGTGGACGCTGTGCGTCCTCGCGCACCTGTTGTTGTTGACAGTTCCCAGACTGTTCAGCAGTTCCAGGACGCTGCGTCCGGCTCCGTCACGTATGCACCAGTGCGACCGGACTCTGCGAGTCAAACGTTGCCTACACCTTTGCCGTTTTCTCATCAGTTATCGGATGAGGAACTGTCAGATGAGGACGTTGCTGAACCACATCCTGAGGATCAACCTTCAGAACTAGATGAGCCTAAAGCAGTTCAACCATCCTTGGACTTTAGAAAAGTCATGGCTGTTTTTAAAGAGTTGTTCCCTGATCACTTTATTTCTGTGGCTCCTCGTTCGCCGCCGTCAGAGTTTGTCTTAGGCGTTCCTGCGACCATGCCTGCCTTTACTAAACTCGTTCTCTCTCGCTCATCCAAGAGAGCTTTACGGCTGTTAGGCGATTGGTTAGAGACCAAGAGGAGTTTAGGGAAGACAGCATTTGCCTTCCCCCCATCTAAACTCTCGTCTAGATCGAGCGTCTGGTATGCCACGGGAGAAGTTCTCGGCTTGGGAGTTCCTGCCTCTGCCCAGGGCGACTTCTTGCCTCTGCCCAGGGCGACTTCTTAAGTCTTGTAGACTCTCCCCGCCGCCTTGCCATGAGACGCTCGAAGATTTGTTGGTCACCCTCGGACCTGGACCACCTTCTTAAAGGCATATTTAGGGCGTTCGAAGTCTTTAACTTCCTGGACTGGTGTTTAGGAGCCCTGAGTAGGAAAATCTCTTCTGCCGATAGGGATGTTCCTTACTCATTATGTCCTGCATGGATAAGGCCGTCCGTGATGGGTCCAACGAGCTTGCCGCTTCATTCACGTCCAGAGTCGTGAAGAAACGAGAGTCTCTGTGCTCTTTCCTGTCAGCTGGAGTGACGCCATGCCAAAGATCTGAGCTACTCTTTGCGCCCTTGTCTAAGTGCCTGTTTCCTGAAGTCTTGGTTAAGGAAATTGCCTTGTCTTTAGTGCAGAAGGACACCCACGATCTAGTTGCGTCCTCGGCTCGCAAAGCTCCCCCTTTGCCTGCCTTGTCTGCTAGACCTAGGATAGATACTCCAGCGTCTAGGTTTATCCTGCCCTTTCGTGGCAGAGCCTCCAGCAGGGGAGGTGCTCGTGCCGAAGGGAAGAGAGGACAGAGGAAAGGATCCAAGTCCTCTAAGGGCAGAGTCTGACTGCCCGCAACTTCAGACAGCAGTAGGTGCCAGACTCAAGAACTTCTGGCAAGCCTGGGAGAAGAGAGGCGCAGATCAACAATCTGTGAGGTTGCTCAGAGAGGGGTACAAAATCCCTTTTGTACGCAGACCTCCTCTAGCGACGTCCCCCATCGATCTCTCTCCCAGGTACCGAGAGGAAGAAAAGAGACAAGCCCTGAAACTGGAAGTGTCTCTTTTGCTAGAGAAGGGAGCGGTGGTCAAAGTCTCGGACCTTCAATCACCGGGGTTTTACAACCGTCTCTTCTTAGTATCAAAGAAGACAGGAGGTTGGAGACCGGTGCTAGACGTCAGTGCTCTGAATGTCTTTGTCACAAAGACGAAGTTTACCATGGAGACCACAAAGTCAGTCCTAGCAGCAGTCAGAAAGGAAGACTGGATGGTCTCTCTAGACCTAAGGGACGCCTACTTCCACATCCCCATTCACTCAGACTCCCAACCTTTTCTGAGATTCGTCTTCGACGATGTGGTGTACCAGTTTCGGGCCCTGTGCTTTGGCCTAAGCACAGCTCCTCTCGTGTTTACGAGGCTTATGAGAAATGTGGCAAAATTCCTCCACTTATCGGACATCCGAGCCTCCCTTTATTTGGACGACTGGCTTCTCAGAGCCTCTTCCAGTCATCGCTGTCTGAAGGATCTCAATTGTACTCTAGATCTGACCAAGGAATTGGGACTCCTAGTCAATTTGGAAAAGTCACAGCTGGTCCCATCCCAAACTATTCTGTATTTAGGGATGGAGATTCACAGTCAAGTTTTTCGGGCTTTTCCGTCGGCCCCCAGAATAGATCAAGCCCTGCTCTCCATCCAGAAGATGCTGAAGAAAGAACGCTGCTCAGTCAGGCTGTGGATGAGTCTGGTAGGAACGCTGTCATCCCTGGAGCAATTTGTCTCGCTAGGAAGGCTACACCTCCGTCCTCTTCAATTCCATCTGGCTTTTCACTGGAAAAAGGACAAGACGCTAGAGGCGGTCTCGATCCCGATTTCCGAAAAGATAAAGTCTTGTCTGACTTGGTGGAAGGACAATATCAGCCTACGAGAGGGTCTTCCCCTGGCAGTTCAGATACCCAACCACGTTCTCTTCTCAGACGCATCGGACTTGGGCTGGGGCGCGACGCTGGACGGTCGGGAATGCTCAGGTCTGTGGAACTCGAGTCAGAGGAGCATGCATATCAACAGCAAGGAGCTTTTGGCGATTCATCTGGCCTCGATAAGCTTCGAGAATCTCCTTCGAGGCAAGGTGGTGGAGGTCAACTCGGACAACACCACGGCCTTGGCGTACATTTCCAAACAGGGAGGTACCCACTCACTGACTTTGTACGAGATCGCAAGGGCCCTGCTCATCTGGTCAAAAGATCGAGGCATCTCCCTAGTAACGAGGTTCATCCAGGGCGACTTGAACGTCCAAGCAGATTGTCTCAGTCGGAAAGGTCAAGTAATTCCAACCGAATGGACCCTCCACAAGGATGTGTGCAAGAGACTTTGGGCGACTTGGGGTCAACCCACCATAGATCTCTTTGCAACCTCGCTGACCAAGAGGCTTCCAATCTATTGCTCTCCAGTCCCGGACCCAGCAGCAATACATATAGATGCCTTCCTCCTAGATTGGTCACATCTAGATCTTTACGCATTCCCACCATTCAAGATTGTCAACAAGGTACTGCAGAAATTCGCCTCTCACGAAGGGACAAGGTTGACGTTAGTTGCTCCCCTCTGGCCCGCGAGAGAATGGTTCACCGAGGTACTTCGATGGCTAGTAGACGTTCCCAGAAGTCTTCCTCTAAGAGTAGACCTTCTACGTCAGCCACACGTAAAGAAGGTACACCAAAGCCTCCACGCTCTTCGTCTGACTGCCTTCAGACTATCGAAAGACTCTCGAGAGCTAGAGGCTTTTCGAAGGAGGCAGCCAGTGCGATTGCTAGAGCAAGGAGAGCGTCTACCATTAGAGTCTACCAATCGAAGTGGGAAGTCTTCCGAGACTGGTGCAAGTCAGTTTCCGTATCCTCGACCAGTACCTCTGTAGCCCAAATAGCTGATTTTCTCTTATACCTGAGAAAAGTACGATCCCTTTCAGCTCCTACTATCAAGGGCTATAGAAGCATGTTGGCCTCGGTCTTCCGGCATAGAGGCTTAGATCTTTCCAACATAAAGATCTGCAAGACCTCCTTAAGTCTTTTGAGACCTCTAAGGAGCGTCGTTTAGCTACACCTGGGTGGAATTTAGAAGTGGTCCTAAGATTCCTCATGTCAGACAGGTTTGAGCCTTTACATTCAGCCTCCCTGAAAGATCTCACTCTTAAGACTCTTTTCCTGGTATACTTAGCCTCGGCTAAAAGAGTCAGTGAGCTTCATGCCTTCAGCAAGAACATCGGGTTTTCGTCAGAAAAAGCTACTTGTTCTCTGCAGCTTGGTTTCCTAGCCAAAAATGAGCTACCTTCTCGTCCTTGGCCTAAATCTTTCGATATTCCTAGCTTATCGGAGATCGTAGGCAATGAACTAGAAAGAGTCTTATGCCCTGTTAGAGGTCTTAAGTTCTACTAAGCTCGTACTAAACCTTTACGAGGCCAATCTGAAGCGTTATGGTGTTCGGTTAAGAAACCATCCTTGCCTATGTCAAAGAATGCTTTGTCATATTTTATCAGATTGTTAATACGAGAAGCTCATTCACACTTGAGTGAGGAAGACCGATCTTTGCTTAAGGTTAAGACGCACGAGGTTAGAGCTGTAGCAACTTCCGTGGCCTTTAAGCAAAATAGATCTCTGCAAAGTATCATGGACGCAACCTATTGGAGACGCAAGTCAGTGTTCGCGTCATTTTACTTGAAAGATGTCCAGTCTCTTTACGAGAACTGCTACACACTGGGACCATTCGTAGCAGCGAGTGCAGTAGTGGGTGAGGGCTCAACCACTACAATTCCCTAATTCCATATCCTTTTAATCTGTCTCTTGAAATGTTTTAATGTTGTTTTTATGGGTTGTCCGGAAGGCTAAGAAGCCTTTCGCATCCTGGTTGATTTGGCGGGTGGTCAAAGTCATTTCTGAGAGCGCCCAGATTAGGGGTTTGATGAGGTCCTGTTGTATGGGTTGCAGCCCTTGATACTTCAGCTCCTGGGAGTCTGTCAGCATCCTAAGAGGATCGCTGGGCTCCGTAAGGAAGACGTACTTACAAGACAGAGTAATCGTCTAAGTCGACTTCCTTACCAGGTACCTATTTATTTTGGTTTTGTTATATTGATAACTGTCAAAATGAAATAAAAAACTCTTAGCTTATACGATGTAAACATATTTAACTCTGGTCTCTACCCACCTCCTTGGGTGTGAATCAGCTATTATATATTCACCGGCTAAGTTAAATATTTAAAAATGATATTTTAATTATAAAATAAATTTTTGAATATACTTACCCGGTGAATATATAAATTAAACGACCCTCCCTTCCTCCCCAATAGAGACGCAGTGGGATGAGAAGAAATTGAGGTTTTGTTTACATCGAGAGTGGTATCTGGCCGACAGTTGGCGCTGGTGGGCACACCCGCAACCTGTATAGCGATCGCTGGCGAGTTTTTATGTATGTGTCTGTCGAGCAACAGAGTTGCAGCTATTATATATTCACCGGGTAAGTATATTCAAAAATTTATTTTATAATTAAAATATCATTTTCAAGTAGTAGATTTTTTTTTATACCAATCCTGAAGTCTGCTCTCATGCCTCAGGATTGTTTTAATTTTCACCAAGGCGTGTTGTAATTCTTGATCAATCCTTCCATTATGACACTCAATATGCCTTTGGTCTGGCCTATTTTTCATTAGAATTGTATTTTACCTGTTATATATCTAAGATTAAAGCCATTTTTTATTTATCATCATCCTGGTTTTAGGATTTATAAGTGACAAGGGCAAGAATCTTGCATGAATGCAAGTTCTCACTAACAAGTAATGTAAAAAACTGGATATGAAGAAATAGGGCACTTTTTCCTTGTATGTAGGATAATACATTAGGAAACCTAAGGAAGGGGTAGGGACCCTGTTCAGAAAAAAAGTATCTTTCAACTACCCGATGCTAACTCATGTGGAAGGATGAAACAGATTTGCTCTAGATGGACGTTATACTTCTTTACTATTATTACTACAACCAAAATTTGAAAAAGCTGAATGCAACAAGTCCAATAGCCCACAAAAGGGACACACTTCATTGAGGAAAAGAAACAAAGTAAAGATGATTTGCCCTTATTGAAGAGTTCAAGACTGATCAACACATACGTCATGTTCAATTCTGGTTACTCCTTTCAAAAGTGTCTTTTACCACAACAGGTTACTGTACACTCAACCTCAAGACTACTGTGAACTCAAATGAATTAACTTTAATATATAAGTGGAATACTCTATAAACTAGATTAAATGTTACACTTTACAAAACATTCTATCAGTATAGATAGTGATCAACAGTATAAGTAGTGATAAAAATACACTTACATCAACACAAGGGTTCTACCTAGGAAAAAAATTTAGTAGAATAGATTCTTCCCATAGGGAGTAAGTGAGTAACTTATTTAAGGGAACACATCACCAAGGAAGATTTCTCAAGTGAATTCATAGGGATACCTTGAAATGACAAATTTGAAATTACTATAATACACTATTTTTACTAAAGATACAAATCTTGAGCTCTTTTATAGGGAACATACTTTAGGCGAAGCTGGAAACTAGCCCTAACACTTTCAAGCGAGGTATAACTACCCACTGCTAGTTGGTAGGCGGGGCGGAGGTAGTGCTGGCTAACCTACTCACACTTTTGATTGCAGGGGGATAGGTGATGGTGGGGCAAACCTGTATAAAGAGCTCTAGACTCATATCATAAGGAAAAATTAAAAAAAAAAAAACTTTACATTTGTTCCGCCGATAAATACAAACCATTTTGCTCTTTATAGGGAAAGACTCGCCATTAGGTGGGTGGAAGTCCTAACCAACTGGCTGATTTGTGACATAACGGGATAATCCATGTGATAACTAAGCACTATGACTTGTCCAGTTAAGAATTCTTGGGAGTATAAGGGCTTCATTGGAAATTGTCTAATTCCCACATCATTAGGGGAATAGGGATGCAACAAATAAAGAAACGTGTCCTAATCCTTGTATGCAAAATATGTTTTATACAGTGAGATCAATGACTTAGAGTACTATGACTGTCACAAATTGTAGGGCGCGATCACTGAACTCTGTTATTGGTGACGTGCACCAAGTCTCATAAGGTGATGTGTTGAGAACCTATTGGTGACAGTAAATTCCATCACAGTGAACAATTCCACAAAATATAACAATGCAGCATATTGACAGAGCAACATTGCATTTTACTTGCCGAGGGTTAGGCAGTACCATTGAAGCGATCATTAGACAAGGTACTCGCCTAAGAGTATCTGATGTCTCATTATCCATTGACATGGGACATAATTGGTGCCAGGTGTAAAAATGTCTGTTTGTGTATGCTGTGAGCAAAGTTGTTCTTTAAGCTGGTAAAATAAAAGTTCAAGACGCCTAGACACTGCTGCTGCGGGAGATGAAAATGAAGGCGCATTTGGTTAAAGTGATGTTGATGAAGAATACAGACGAGAACAACGAACGCAGGACTTAGAAAATAGGTTAGAAAACCTAGCAGAGTTAATGAACAGATTCTTAATTGAACGAGAAGAGGAGCGGTGCGCAACCACAGCATATCCGACGTACATGAATGAAGTTCAACCGCACACAAGTGAAAGTACACATGCACAGCCGAGTAAAGATACGCAAAACTACGTAGTTAAAAAATTGCTAGAACTCCAGGCAAGTGTTAGGCCTTTTGATGATCAGTGACCTAAAGAAGGGTTTCAATCGATCTATGTGCTTTTGAGAGACTTTGAAATAGCCACATATGGGTGGTTAGAAAGGGAGAAAACAATTAATAAGTTATACCGAAATAAAACAACGTTTAATTAAGAAATACAGCTTACCCGATGCGAGAAAGGAGGACATGAAAGAAAATTGCCAACCCAAATTCGAAAGGACGAGACAGTTCTCAGTTTTGCAACTCGCATTTTTCGGGATTGTGATTTGTTTGCTACATGGAGTGCCACTCTCCCAGAAGGTGCTAAAAAGCCATTGCCTATAACATATTCGCAGATTAGTAAACCCGTATTTATGTGGTTATTTGTTCGATGACAATCGCTCATTAGCAGACGTAGTGATGACAATACAAAACATTCTAGACAGTTTGCCAGAAGAAAAAATGACTGAGCATAACTGCCCCAATTCCAGAAAGATGGCAGCCATGAGAGGCACTCTCCAACCCCCAAAGCAGGAGGGGGGGAATGTAGTCAGCAGGGGAGAAGAGTCTTTAAATGTTGGCAGTGTGGGGAAGAGGGTCACCAACTAGTGGAGTGCGCCTCCCAAGGACAACTCCCCCGTTACACTTGTCAGGCCTACGGTCATCAAATCTCGAGTGCCCAGCAAAATACGCTGAGGGCAGGCAAGCTGTGGCACACGCACACCACCCCTCACCCAACATCCGAGCAAAAGGAAACAGACGAAGGGTGAGACAGGGGAGATTGATGCTCCCCCCAATTGACAGCAGAAGCAGCAGTCGAGGCAGCGGCAAGAGGGACTGGGGCCTCCCTTGGTACCCCCGACCTCACCCCCGCAGCACTAGGGACAGGAGAAGGGGGCAGCGGTATGCAAACAAGGTCGTTGGTTCGTGCCCCACATATCCTAATGGGCGGCGAGGAATGTTAGCAATTAAGATTGGCCTATCAGGTAAGTCCATTCGAGCGCTGATCGACACAGGAGCCAGCGTTTCCCATATTGAAAAAGGAATCTCCTCAAACCCACTATAGTCAGCGGCATCCATCATCCTCGACACGTTAAGAGGAAATAAACTGCAGGCAAGGCATACGATGATCGTCAACATTAAGGTGGGATGTGTGAAGTTTACACATGAATTTTTTGTGTTGCCCACCTTGGGAATTCCAGCAATCGAGGCTATACTGGGGTTAGATTTTATTTTGGGTAATAAATTATACATTTTTGGGGAAAATGATAGAATAGTCTTAGAGGGCTACTCAGAGATAGAAGAGAACAGAGCTGATATAACATTAATCGATTCCCCTTTAGCACTGAAACTGGGCAGGCGGAACCTATAGGTCAAGGCCTTATAAGGTACCCATTCATTTCCAGGGAGAGATAGAAAGGGAAATTAGTAAATTAAGGGAACAAGAGATAATCGAGTAGAGCTAATCTCCCTAGGCTTCAATTGTAGCTGTTAGGAAAAAGGATGGCTCGGTAAGATTGTGTTGATTATAGGAAGTTGAATGCAGTCACAAAGGATAATGCATTTCCACTGCCCTCGATCAAAAAATTACTTGTGATGGTACAGGATAGATAAAATATTTTAGTACTATCGATTTAAAATCTGGATACTATCAAATACCCATTCAGGAAGACAGTAAATGTAAAACAGTATTTATAGCTAACGATCAACTATTTCAGTTTTTCTTCCTTTCGGTGTTATAAATGCTCCAAGTAATTTTTCAAGAGTAATGATGGCAGTTTTGTCCGCCTTAATTAGCTATAATGTATTTATTTAGACGACATCATAATTACAGGGAAAATGGCCGGAGAACATAATAATATTCAAAAAGTTTTAGAAACATTGGGATAAAAATAATTTTGTCAAAGAGCAAATTTTTCTGTAAACAGGTCAAATTTTTGGGTCATATAATAACCCCAGAAGGTATCCAACCCTGCCCCAGTAAATTAGAAGCTATTAAAGATTTCCCCAGGCCACGTACCCTTAAGGAAGTAGCTGGTTTCCTTGGGCTCGCTGGGTATTAACGTAAATTCATACGAGGTTTTGGAGAGATACCAAGACCCTTAGATGCTTTAAAGAAACAAAAAGTAATAAATTGGGAAGAGGAAGAAGAAAGGGCCTTTAATCATTTCAAAGCTGCCATAACTAGCAATGACTTACTCACATATCCTAGATTTGATCGCTCATTTTTAGTGACAACAGATGCAAGTAGCACAGCTATTGATGGCGTAATTTCTCAACAAGATGATAGAAGTAGACAGCGACCCATTTGTTTTGCTTCTAGGGCATGAAAAGGGGCAGAAAAGAAATATAGTACATTCGATCGAGAGGCATTAGCGATTCTTTGGGTTCTAGAGAGGCATCGGTTCTTTTTATTAGGTCAGCCGATTGATTTGCAAAGCGATCATCGCCCCTTATGTGATTTATTTTAAAAAGGTGACTTGATATCTAGAAAAGCGAGATGGATTGAAAGATTGTTAGAGTTTAATATAAAGGGGTTTGACCTCATAGAAAGCAAAGCTAACAAGGTAGCTGATGCCTTCTCTAGAGGTGCAGTAATAAGAGTAACTACTAGGGCACAAAAGAGGAACAAATAACGAAGCCAAAATATTGAAGACCACATCAAAATAGAGAACAGGATGAGAAATCATGCAAGAGGCAATCAGAAAATGAGATCCGAGAGAGAGAGATGTTCCGGCAACTAACCCCGTTAGTCCACCAGAGCCTGCAGCCAGTAGACTAGGGGAGCAGTTCCTGGACAATCCGGCTGAAGCCAGTAGGCCAGATAAGTCTCCAGCAGCTACTGCTGAGGCAGTTCTTGCCCAGACAGGGGCTATCCCAAAGCGGAAATGCCAGGCCAAGGACACCACCAGATCAACCATACCCAAAATGATGTCATCATCACATGAGTCTACCAGTGAAGATTCTGGTAGTGACACTTCCAGCTCCTACCTCACTGTCACCTCAGATGACACTGTCTCCACCGACCACGTCCAGTCCCTCCAGACAGAATGCAGTCTGTCTGATCTGCTTAAGGTCCTCGACTCCAGGAGGAACCCCAAGCCTGGAATCTTCCAGCTGGAAACTGGCCAGAGTTTTGCCCGATTCCTAAGGGATTTCGAGGCCTACTGTGCGAATAAGTACACCTGCAGGAAGCTCTGGTCGGTGGACTGTTGATCTCGGGAAGTTTCTAAAGGGAGAAATCCAGGAGGCGTTTTCAGCCATGGGGGGTCCCGACATCTCATACCCCGACATGAAGGAACGCCTCCTCGACTGGTTCCGAGAAGCCCGAGAGAGGCGTGATGCAAGCAGGAAGGCCCAGTTCAGCAGTGCCACCTGTGGTGAGGTCGAACTGCTGAAAATATGCGTCGTCTGGTTGGCCCCCCTGTACAGGTCGGCCTATCCTCGCCGTAGTTTGGACTGGAGGGAGCTTAGGCGGAAGCTCCTCAGAACTTCCGAGCAAAGCTGCAAATTGGCTGGAAGTCTCTGGCCACCATTAATGTCTCCGCTGGCCGTCAGGCCACTTGTCAGGATTTTTTACACCTGTTGAGTGTTCTAGACAAGGCATCCCGTCAGTGAGGCCAGAAGGCAGAGGATTTGGCCATCAGACGTGTGGGACAGTCATGGCCCGGCTCGTATGCCGACAGGGTTGTCATGGCTGCCCCCAGCTGTTCACCTGGACCTGACAGAGCATATTCACGCACTCCTCCTCGACCTGTCCCCAAACCTGCATCTGTGGAAGTGTGCCTGCCACCATCGTGCACCAAGGATAGATCTCCTCAATTCCAGAGAAGGTACTGTGCATGGTGCCGAAAATCAGGGTACCTTATGGACGAGTGTCGCAGACGCCTCAACTTGTGCTTACGCTGTGGCTTGGCGAACCATCATGTAGCACAGTGTGGACGACAGGCGCCGCTTATAAGTAGATCACCTCTCCAGAAGACAGCTAATACCCACAGTCCTGGGAGGGAGACCATCTCTGTCCAGACTCCTTCAAGGTGGAGAGCAGTACCGGTTAGTGCTACTCCGACCCCATCGTCCTATTCTGGATCAGCCAGTAGCTGGGAGACCCGAAGTGGGAGCGAGTGCAGTGCTCCTTCTCGGACTGTGAAGAAGAAGAGCAAGAGAGCAAAGCCCAGAAAGACAAGAACTGAGGGGTATCATAGGGCTTTAAACACCAGGCCTTCGATGTAGAAGATGGGGCTACATCTAAGGAGGGTGTGAGTGCTAGGGTGCATGCTCCTAGTATCTGGTGGCAGCCTCGGAAATCTCGACTTCCAAGGTTACCCCTCAACCTGAAAAGGTCATTGCACCTCCAATGGCTTCTTCAGGATTGGCCAGTGATAACCTGTCCTCGACATTGTCCAGAGCTTCTCCAACTGACTTCTCCAGGGAGGAAGCAGGAATTGAGGCAGTATTAAAAACCCTTCATAGGGTTAACCTGGCGCAGTTGGCTCCTGTACCACTCATGGTTGTCTCAGTGACCATGTCTGAATTTCCATCGGGAGCATTGGATGCACTCATTGACTCCGGAGCTGAGGTCAACCTACAATATTACCAGCTGCAGATGGTACCCAACACCATTGGTCTGAAGGGTTTAGGGCAAACAGGACCTAAGACCTTAGGTACTGTACTGTTGACCCCTATACTGCATGGAATGACATTCGCCCCAAGTGTGTTCCATGTAGTGCCTTCAGGAACTATGGCTGAGCACGTAGTGCTTGGTTAGCAGTTCTTGAGAGCAAATGGGGTGATAGTTGACGGAGCCCGAAATCGGCTGAGCGTTGGCAGTACTCCCCAAGAGCCTCTTTGAGAGTATTATGTCCCGATACGTGGAGCCTGTTGCCAGCAAGTGCTTTACGCACTTGAGGTCCACGCAGCCGATTCAATAAGGATTGCCAGTATTGAGCCAGTACTTGTTCCGATTACTGTAAACTTCCCTA
The DNA here is from genome assembly GCF_036898095.1 of Palaemon carinicauda. Taxonomy (NCBI): domain Eukaryota; kingdom Metazoa; phylum Arthropoda; class Malacostraca; order Decapoda; family Palaemonidae; genus Palaemon; species Palaemon carinicauda. Next base: position 24,972,945 of record NC_090738.1, on the reverse strand, counting down.
AGGGACTTTAACACCTCTTTTAGGTGCCCTGCTTGTCCGACCAACTGTTGGCCGGAAATGTATTATGATGGCGACATCATAACCCCTGGTCTGTCAAGGAAAGTTACAGCAATCCCTGACATCCTTGAACTGAAAGATGGAAAAGCCTCAGTTTTAATCAAGGGTTCATCTGAAGAAACTGCCAAGATCAAGAAGGGCGATCTCTTGGGGAAGGTGTTCACCATGGCAATGGTGGATGCTCCTCTCTCCTGCCTGATAGCACAGGAGTGTGACCTGACTCCTGAACCGACCGTATTGGAAGAGATAGACAATCTTTCTAAGTCCGACGAACTGGATCCTTCTCAGAGGGACCAGTTTTTTCAAATGCTTCGAAGTCATCATCCGGTCATCAGTACTGGTGATGATGATGTGGGAGAGTGCTCAAGCACACCAATACGCATCCACCTGTATGACGAGACGCCCATTTATCAGAGAGTTCGACGGTTTGCCAAGCCCGTCGCCGATGCCATCAAGAAACAATGCAAGGAGTTGCATGAACTGGGTATTATTGAACCCAGCATCTCTCCTTGGTCTTCACCCATTGTTCCAGTCCGAAAAAAGGACAATAGTATACGGTTGTGTGTGGACTGCCGTAGACTGAATAAGGTGACTGTCTCTGATAAGTTCCCAATGCCTAACATGGCCGATGCTGTATTTGGACTTCAAGGAGTCAAATACTTTACAACCCTTGACCTGGTTCGTGGATACTACCAGTTACCGTTGGCAGAGGACAGTAAAGAATACACAGCTTTCTCTACCGCCTTTGGACACTGGCAGTTCAGACGCTTATCGTTTGGACTGAAAAAGGAACCTGAAGTGTTCCAGAGAGAAATGCAGAGTATTCTCCAAGAGTTCCCAAAAGCCAAGATGGTTGTCTACATTGATGACATCTTGATACTTGGGACTTCTTTCGAGGAACACCTGAAACTGGTAGAACGAGTTTTGGCTACTCTCCAGAAGCACGGACTCAAGATAAAATTCGGGAAGTGTTCTTGGGTTCAAGCAGAGGTCCAGTATCTTCGTCATCTGGTTGGATGTTCTGGTATGCGTAAACTACCAGAATACATCCAGAAAGTGGAGGACTTCCCTAATCCGACCACTGTGCGTGAGCTACGGGGATTTCTGGGACTGGTAAACTTCCAACGTCCCAGTTCTTAGCCTCTTCTTTTCGAGAGGAAGGTGTCGTTCATCCTCCAGGGAGTCGGGAATTCGGGGAAGTTTCCAGTATTCCATTATTGGAACTACTTTCTGTTGGTTCCAAGAGTTCCAGTCCAGATTGGTCAAGGCCTGCTACTGTAGAAAGCCCTGTTTCTGAATCGGCAGTGTCTATTCATCCTGATTATGACTTTCTCGGCTTTTTGCCACCCAATTGTGACGACCGACTGTCGCCTGAAGATCCCACCTCTACTGTAGTGGATTTAGTCCCCCATGGACTAGGTCAAAAGGTCCTGTTCTTGACCTACCTTTAGTTCAGCCTCACGTCCTGGAGTGGAGACCTCGTCTCACTGACCAGATGAATACTACAGAGAGGGAACCATCCTTCATTCCTGAGTCACCTCAGAATTCAAACCCTTTCTGACATTCTGATGGTATATTAAAACACCGGTCACAACTCAAGGCTGAAGTTGCACAGTCAGGTGTATCTAACCTGAACGCTACAATACTGTTTGGGTCGCCCGAAACACAACTTTGGTATTTGCCCTGAGTCATCGCCAGATTTTTTGGGATTTTTATTGTCCTCTTCTGAGTCTACAGATTCTGTCTCTGGTTTACCTCAAAGAATGTCGATCACCCGCAAATACCAACTGTTATGCGAGGTTATCGATCCTTTAAAGACACCCAGCCTGTACCTGGAGAGTCGCCGGCTTAGCCTGTCTCCGGTGCTCCGAGAAATTAATATGGCTCACCAGCAGATTGCTGAATCCTGGCGCATGTCCCGAGACAGAATTTTGAGACTCAGAAGAACTATAAATCTCCCACTGAATTAATCTTTGTACAGTTTTAAAGGAAGTTTTTTTTTTTTATTAATATTATTAGTCATGTTTTAATTCCCACCTTGGGGTAGATCAAAGGCTGAGAATGGGACACGTTCTGTGAGGAAATCTATATTTAGTCACGGTTTCTGTAATTGTTGTACTGCAAATTGACCTTGACCGTGACAGTTATAATAGATTCAATAAATTTTGATTATCCTGTAATACCTGTAGTCCAAAATGAATGAGTTTTGTATTCTTTTAAATTGATTTTGGACTACAATGAATGTAATTTTTTTCTTGATAGATCATGACTGTATACCTGTAATACTGAAATGTTTCCTGTAAATAATGAAATTTATTATATTGTATATCATTGGAGCATTGTTGGGAGGAATAGACAATAATCTAATTTTGTGTTTTTAAGTACTGTAACTCCATTGTGTTTGAAAGGTAGTTTATTGTCTATTCCTATTTCTTTTTGTTATATTAGTAAATTGTGAAATAATGTATTGTACCGAATGTAAATTCATATAAATTGATTTGTATCTGAAGGGACGGATGATGAATTAAATCTTTTCATCATCCTACCTTTTTACTGAATTTATTTTTGCAAGGAAAATTTTTTTTCACTGAATGTACAGTTAGTGTGGGGTGTTGCTGTCAGTTACGAGGCATTTTTTGGATGGGCTTGAGGGCTAATGGGGGGGAATGGAATAAAAAAGTGGTTTGTGTCTAAGAAAGCTTTGTTGGTGGTATGTTATGAAACATGCTATTATTTTTTTTTTTTTTTTTTTTTTTTTTGTAGCTCTCAAGTCCCTCCTTCCAAAAAAAAGTGCCTTAATCTGTTGTTATATCTTTCCAGCCAATGACAGCAGCCCCCTTCACCCAAAAGGGAAATTAGGAGTAATCGTCAAGTACTGTACTGTACCTAAAACATTATGAATGTGGTTTATTGCCTGTTACCAGTGTGTAGTGGTCTGTAATGCTGCTCTGTATTCATATTATCTTGCCTTTTAACTAGAAGTATGCTACTGTGTTGTTATATGAGTGTGTCATAGACATTATTAGTTCACAGGAGCTATTGAAATGGCCTATCTGGTCTTGGGCCCCAGAAGTGAATTCAGTTGTTAGGAAGAGAGTGACAGTGTAAGAGTTTAGTCTGAAATGTTCCAGAAATACAGTATCAAAACCCTTTCCAAGAAGGAAAGGTTTACGCACTACTGGTGGTGAAAAAAAAAAAAAAATCTTTGATGACACAGAACATTATCACAGTGCAGGTTTACAATTGGAGATTTTCAGACATTGCTATTGTGGGCCCACAGTGACCTGCACGGCATCGTATGCGGCCATACTGTTCAGAATTTAGGACAGTTTAAGTGACTTTGCAGCCTGACGGTGGACAGAATATTGAGGCGGACAGTGTTGCTTTGAGGGAAAATTATTGCAGTACAGTATTTTTCAGTTATATGTTCTTTATAGATGGTTCATTAGGTAGTAAGTGTTCAAGTTTATTACTGGTCATTACAGATGTCATAAAACCAGATTGTTGCGGGGTTCTCCTTTAAGCTTAGTTCTGTAGTAATATTTCTTTTGTTTTGAAGGCTGACTATGTTGAGAATCCTAATATTTCTAAGTCTTTCAAATCCTCGGGTTCTATAGTCATGGTCTTGTTAGGATTTTAAAGTTGCGTTTTGTAACTGTGTAGTGGTATTTCTTGCATGGTAACTTCGCATTTTTCTCTTGCTTGTACAATATACAGTAAGACTATTCTGAAGTGGTCATTTCTTTTGTTTATCTTATCTTGAGGCTGGAGTGTAAAGGGATGCTAATTTTGCCTTTAATTGATTATTTGAATTGACAAAACAATGTTAATGATTTTTTGTTTCATTTACAAATAAATATTTTTTTGTTTTTATGAAGACACATTTATTCTAGTTCCTTACACCATGATGTCCCTTTCTTAGCCACTGTTTTTTTTTTTAATCTTTCTAATAAATTATTTATCATAATTTTTTCCTCCCACACTGTGTCCCGTTATCAGTTAAAAAATTCTTTCCCTTTCACCTAAAGTTCGGACATTTCTTTACCCAAGTTTGAAACCATCTTACCTAAAGAATATAGAGCTATATAAATTCTGCTAATTTCCCAGAAATGAATCAACGGTCATCTTACATGTTAATCCAGCTAGCCCAAGGAAAGGGAATTTAGGAAGGAAGTAAGATTCTAGCCCAGTGCTCCGTTCTATTGACCTGTTACTTAGATTTTTGGGTATTTCACCGTTGTATATTTTTTGTGTAATGAACATTGGGTTGTGGTCGGCATTCGGACACTAGGCAGTTTGGGTGCTACCTATGGCCAGTCTGCAAACCATTACAATGGAACCCTAAAACACAAGATCTCCAGAACAAGAAAAATCAAGGCCAGTTAGTTAACAGAGAGAACGAAATGTCCTCACACCTACGAGCCAAAAGCAAAAGCGGCGATATGGTACAGGTGTATGTGTGAGCAGGGTAGACGGTACAGTACTAACCCCCTCCTCGCTAACTAGCAATGGACAGTTATACCACGCTAAAATTCTTATGGTTAGTTTCCAGCTTTACTGGAAGTATGTTCCCTATAAAGAGCAAAATGGTTTGTATTTAGTGATGGAACAAACATGTCTTCTTTTTATGTGAACCAGGTAGCAGAGGAAATTCATCACCACTAGGACCTTACAAATAACTAATGCTTAGTACTGAATACCAAATTAGAACTAAAGGAATGCAAGATGCAATGGTTGAGAGTTCATTGTGGAATACAAATTTTTTTTTTTTGCAATATACAAAGTTAATGCTTACTTATCCAGAAATTCTAGGGATAACAATTTTAGGGATAAACAAGAAAGGTTTTCTTTGGACTCTAATATCTAGGCATGGCCTTTTTATTATCAAGGGAAAAAAAACTTCCTCTACCCAGAAATGGCCCTGAAATTGGTTGAACCAGTAAGATTTTATGTGGATTTGTATTTCTAGCCCAAGCCTATTTTTAATAACTGTGTATCAAGGAAAAAAGCTTCCTCTATTCGGTAATAACCATGAAACTTGCTGAACACTGCAGTCTATAAAATTCAGTCCAACAAACTTACTTCTACAAGTCAACTAGAACCTGTCAAAGTAATTTCTTTAAAAAGGAAGTATTCAAGAACTTTTGTGTATTCTTGTTGGATTACAACATTCTTAGTTTCATATTCTACAGTGAAGACAACCACCATAATGGGGTCTGACTTTCTCAACTCCCAAGAATGGGAAACAGTACTTGTAGCGAATAGGAAATATTTAACAATGCAGATTAATTTCAAACATTGGTCAACAACCTAAAGAAAAATTTTATTAAATGATTTAATAATACCAACATAGTATTCATATATCTTGACAGACTAAGAAGAGTGAAGTTCCATACAATAATCCATGAGAAACAGGTAACTTCTTCTTTATCTGCATCTTCTCCCACTTTTATGTGTGGTCAATGTTGACAAAGAAGTAGTAGTTACCTGTTTCTCATGGATTATTGTATGGAACTTCATTCTTCTTAGTCTGTCAAGATATATGAATACTATGTTGGTATTATTAAATCAATTAAAATTTTTCTTTAGCTTGTTGACCAAAGTCTGAAATTATTCTGCATCGTTAAATATTTCCTATTCACTACAAATACTGTTCCCCATTCTTGGGGGTTGAGAAAGTCAGGGGGAACAGTACTTGTAGTGAATAGGAAATATTTAAAAATGCAGAATAATTTCAGACATTGGTCAACAAGCTAAAGAAAAATTTTAAATGATTTATTAATACCAACAAAGTATTCATATATCTTGACAGACTAAGAAGAGTGATGTTCCATACAATAATCAATGAGAAACAGGTAACTGATGTTTATAATTCTAAATACTGTTGTAATACAAAAGATAAGTATCACTTTGAGTAAGACTATCAAGAAATATTAAGCCCCTATGATGCTGCCAACATTCACTTCTTCTACCTCTACCTTTGCGACAACCAAACACGAGGTTGCAGTGAAGTCCAGTGATGACAATTTTTTCCATAAATTAAAGGGATAAAAAGTGATTACTGTACAAATATCTCAATACTTACTTGTGAATTTCTGCTCGCTGTTCTTTGGAAAACAGAGGTGAAAAAGCAAGGTCATTCATATCACTACCCCGTAAATAATCTTGTAACATGGCCCTGATTTTATTCTTGAACATTTTAGTTACTCCTTGTTCACCTTCATGTCCAAGACCTGTCCTTCCAAACACATGCTGAGGCCTGAAATAAGTAAAACAAAACTGGTAATAATAAAGCTATTTTTTCCTTGAATGCACTGTAAAAGAAAAAAGAATTCAACCTACAGATGATTACAACTTGTAAACAAGGTCGAGAGACGAGACATGCTTGCAGAATTTGCTGGAAGAAAATATCTTGAAATCATGAACACCTTCTTTCATAAAAAAGGAAAATAGAAAATGGACATGGAGAAGCCCAAATTGAGAAATTAGATAGATTTTATTCTCAGTGAAAAAGTCAATTTAGTTAAAGATGTAAGTGTAAAACACGTTAAGAGTCAAGAGAAGCCCAAATTTAGAAATTAGATTTTATTCTCAGTGAAAAAGTCAATTTAGTTAAAGATGTAAGTGTTAAACACATTAAAGTCAAGAGAAGTCCAAATTGAGAAATTAGATAGATTTTATTCTCAGTGAAGAAGTCAATTTAGTTAAAGATGTAAGTGTTAAACACGTTAAAAGTCAAGAGAAGCCCAAATTGAGAAATTAGATAGATTTTATTCTCAGTGAAAAAGTCAATTTGGTTAAAGATGTAAGTGTTAAAGTCAAGCAATCATATAATGGTGAGAAACAACATTTGCATAGATCTAATGAAAGACAAAAATTAATTTTAAGAAAAAAAATAAAACACTCCTGTAATAGGAAAAAATTATGAGTTTAGCTCTGCAATACAAAATAGGTACTCCCAGCTACATGATGAAATGGAAGCAAGTTAAGAAGAAATGAACAGTAATTTGACATAATTTGTATTGGAATCAGCATAAGAGACAGGTGGAAAACTTCCAAAACAAAGTCAAGGAAAACTATCATAAAAGACCAAAAACCTAATAAAGAAATGTTTGGAAATGAGGGTAAAAACCAAGAGATAAAATAGAATTAGCAGAGCTATCCAAAACAATAAACAATACTAAAAACCCAAGATATTTGTGAACACACTCAAACCAAAATTAAGGAAACACTAAAGACAGGAAAAAGCATCAAATTGATGAAAAGAAGACTTGGAACAGGGTGCCTACATATGTTTGCTTTAAAGGATGATAATGGAAATATCAACGATAGAAATGGTGACTAAAATTGCAGAGGATTTTTATACAATGTTATACAATAGTGATATAAGAAATAACTTCACCAATAGAACTAATGAAACACCTGAGCCGGTATCAAACGTCACAATAGAAGTAAATAAAACATTAAAAGGCATGGAAAGAGGCAAAGCAGCAGAAGATGGCCTATTAATTGATTTAATAATAGATGGAGGAGATTTCATAGTGGTAAAACTTGCTGAGCTCTACACCAAAGGTTTGCAAGAATGCTATACACCTACAGCTCAGGAAAAATGTTATTTTTATTAGTAAAATAAATTTTTGAATATACTTACCCGATAATCATGTAGCTGTCAACTCCGTTGCCCGACAGAATTCTATGGAGGGATACGCCAGCTATCACAATACTAGAAGGGGGTGTATTTACCAGCGCCACCTGTGGCCAGGTACTCAAGTACTTCTTGTTGACACCTCCTCAATTATTCCTCGGTCCACTGGTTCTCTATGGGGAGGAAGGGAGGGTCGATTAAATCATGATTATCGGGTAAGTATATTCAAAAATTTATTTTACTAATAAAAATAACATTTTTCAATATTAAACTTACCCGATAATCATGTAGCTGATTCACACCCAGGGGGGTGGGTGAAAAACCAGTGTACAAGACTAAAGGATAGCTAAGTATCCCGTATTTCATATAATCAGTTATCCACAATAACAATGAAATAATAAGTACCTGGTAAGGAAGTCGACTTGAACCGTTACTCTGCCTTTAATAAGATCGTCTTCCTTACTGAGCGCAGCGTTCCTCTTGGGAGGCTGAATCAACTCAAAGGTGCTAAAGTATACAGGGCTGCAACCCATACTAAAGGACCTCATCACAACCTTTAACCTCGGCGCTTCTCAAGAAAGAATTGACCACCCGCCAAATCAACAAGGATGTGGAAGGCTTCTTAGCCGACCGTACAACCCATAAAAAGTATTCAAGAGAAAGGTTAAAAGGTTATGGGATTATGGGAATGTAGTGGCTGAGCCCTCGCCTACTACTGCATTCGTTGCTACGAATGGTCCCAGGGTGTAGCAGTACTCGTAAAGAGACTGGACATCTTTGAGATAGAATGATGCGAACCCTGACTTGCTTCTCCAATAGGTTGCATCCATAACACTCTGCAGAGAATGGTTCTGTTTGAAGGCCACTGAAGTAGCCACAGCTCCCACTTCATGTGTCCTTACCTTCAGCAAAGCAAGGTCTTCTTCCTTCAGATGAGAATGTGTTTCTCTAATCAGAAGCCTGAATAGTAAGAAACTGAGTTCTTAGAACTTGGAAAAGAAGGTTTCTTGATAGCACACTATAAGGCTTCTGATTGTCCTTGTAAAGGTTAAGACCTTTTTAGATAGTACCTAAGAGCTCTAACTGGGCAAAGTACTCTCTTCAGATCATTCCCCACCAAGTTGGACAGGCTTGGGATCTCGAACGACTTAGGCCAAGGACGTGAAGGAAGCTCGTTTAGCAAAAACCGAGCTGTAAGGAACATGTAGCCGTTTCAGATGTGAAAACAATGATCCTGCTGAAGGCGTGGATCTCACTTACTCTTTTAGCTGTTGTCAAGCACACGAGGAAAAGAGTTTTTAATGTGAGGTCCTAAAAAGAGGCTGATTGGAGAGGTTCAAATCTTGATGACATAAGGAACCTTAGGACCACGTCTAGATTCCAGCCTGGAGTGGACAACCGACGTTCCTTTGAGGTCTCAAAAGACCTAGGGAGGTCCTGTAGATCTTTGTTGGTGGAAAGATCCAAGCCTCTGTGGCGGAAAACCGCTGCCAACATACTTCTGTAACCCTTGATCGTAGGAGCTGAAAGGGATCTTACTTTCCTTAGATATAACAGGAAGTCAGCAATCTGGGTTACAGTGGTACTGGTTGAGGAAACTGCATTGGTCTTGTACCAGCTACGGAAGACTTCCCCTTGAGACTGATAGATTCTGAGAGTGGATGTTCTCCTTGCTTTGGCAATCGCTCTGGCTGCCTCCTTCGAAAAGCCCCTAGCTCTTGAGAGTCTTTCGAAAGTCTGAAGGCAGTCAGACGAAGAGCGTGGAGGATTGGGTGTACCTTCTTTACGTGAGGTACTTAGAAGGTTCACTCCTAGAGGAAGAGTCCTGGGAATGTCGACCAGCCATTGCAGTACCTCTAAGAACCATTCTCTCGCGGACCAGAGCGGAGCCAACCAACGTCAGCCGTGTCCCTTAGTGAGAGGAGAACTTCTGAAGTACTCTGTTGACAATCTTGAACGGCGGGAATGCATACAGGTCGAGATGGAACCAATCCAGCAGAAAAGCATCCACGTGAACTGCTGCTGGGTCTGGAATCGGAGAACAATACAACAGGAGTCTCTAGGTTATCGAGGTAGTGAACAGATCTATGGTTGGCTGACCCCACAGGGCCCAAAGTCTGTTGCAAACATTCTTGAGAAGGGTCCACTCTGTGGGGATGACCTGACCCTTCCGTCTGAGGTGATCTGCCATGACATTCATACCGCCCTGAATGAACCTCGTTACCAGTTAGCTTTTGATCTAAAGACCAGATGAGTAGGTCCCTTGCGATCTAGAACAACTTCCACGAAAGAGTCCCTCCCTGCTTGAAGATGTAAGCCAGGGCTGTGGTGTTGTCAGAGTCCACCTCCACCACTTTGTTAAGCTGGAGGGACTTGAAGTTTATCAAGGCCAGAATAACCGCCAACAACTTCTTGCAAATGATGTGAAGTGTCCTTTGCTCCTGATTCCATGTTCCCGAGCATTCTTGTCCGTCCAAAGTCGCACCCCAGCCCGTGTCTGATGCGTCCGAGAGGAGACGGCGGTCGTGTTTCTGAACAGCCAAAGGTAGCCTTCCTTGAGAAGAAAGCTGTTCTTACACCACGCGAGAGAAGACCTCTCTTCGGAAATAGGAACTGAGACCGTCTCTAGCGTCATGTCCTTTATCCAGTGAGCAGCTAGATGATACTGAAGGGGGGGGGAGGTGGAGTCTCCCTAACACGATGAACAGGGCCAGCGATGAAAGTGTCCCTGTTAGACTCATCCACTACCTGACTGAGCATCGGTTCCTTCTCAGCATGCTCTGGATGCATTCTAGGGCTTGGAAGATCCTTGGGGCCGACGGAAAAGTCCGAAAAGCTCGACTCTGAAGATCCATACCCAAGGAGACAATGGTCTGGGATGGAACGAGCTGAGACTCCTCAAAATTGACCAGGAGGCCCAGTTCCTTGGTCAGATCCATAGTCCATTTGAAAATCTCCAGACAGCGACGACTTGTGGGAGCTCTTAAAAGCCAGTCGTCTGACGGAGCCGGACACAAGATCATGATACTGCTGCACAGTCTGTGAACTGTCAATCATGGGCAAGCGAGGAAGTACAGTGACAACCCGAATCTGTCTAGACTGTCTGGGTCGTACAGACAACTCCTTAACGGGTTGCTGAGGTTGCCGCACTGCGTCACAACAAGTCACTTCTGTTGGTTGTTGAACGTCTTCCCCGTGACACATTGACTCCGTAAACAAAAAATCCTCTAACAAGGACTAAGCTTGGACTGCATGTCATGCAACACAGCTCAAGGTCTATGGGAGCAGGTGTGGTAACAGACGGGATTAGCGACTGAAGTGGAACCATTACCTTCCCTGGAAGCCTGTTATGCTTAAATAAAAGTCCATAAGAGGTTATGCAGCTAAAGGCTCCCTCCAAATGACAGAGTCCTCAAGGAAATATCAGAAGGAGGGAGAAAAGAACTTTCTCATCTACAGGGACCTTATCCTAGAAAAGCTAAGTTCTCTGAGTGAGGGTTCACTGGTGCAAAAGCAGCAGACTAGAAGGCAACGTTATGAAACTGCTTGACAGTCTAGTGAGTTGGCAACAACTCAAGATGTGTGACTGAGAAGCATGCGGTAAGCTATGCAGAGCATGATGTATGCAGAGTATGCTGTATGCAGAGCATGCTGTATGTAGAGCATGTGGTATGCAGAGCATGCTGAATGCAGAGCATGCTGTATGCAGAGCATGTTGTATGCAGAGCATGCTGAATGCAGAGCATGCTGTATGCAGAGCATGTTGAATGCAGAGCATGCTGTATGCAGAGCATGCTGTATAAGGAAAGCAGAGCGTGTGCATGGCGTTTAACATTTCTCAGAAATTCCATGACCAGTGCTAGAGTGCTTTATGTATGCTTGCATGGGGTTTAAAAATCAACATAATGTTTACCTTACATTCATAACTCATGATTCATATTTTTGCCATGGTTTGAAAATGGAGGTAAGGTATGCTGAACAGCAGAGTCAGAACGAGCTGGAACAACAATAGTTGTGGTTTCCTCTTCAAGACTCTGTTGAGGGAACACCTGAGGCTCAGTCTGCAAAGGCTGAATAAAAGACAAGCAGAAGGAAGGCGCATGGGTGGAGGAGGCTGACTCCTAGCATGAGTGGTTGAACCCAAGGGTTGCGCTTGCTGAGCGGTTGGCGGAAGCGGAGTAGCAAGTTCCAGTTCCTGTGGTGTGAGCGGAGCGCGATGAGGAAGAGGCTGCGCAGAACAAGGTAAATGTCTCGCAAGCTGAGGCTCCTGAGGCGCAAGGCTAAGGTGTTGTGGTGCTTGCCTTGTGGAGGGTTGAGCTCGCTGCAGCGAGAGCTGAGGAGACTGACTCATGGACGGGAGAGGTTGTTGTACCTCAACCGAGTGTTGCATCACTGGTGGAGCAGCAAGTGGAGGCGGAGGAAGAGAGGTATAATCCTCCTGATCCCATTGTAAAGGTTGCCTTAAGGAAGGCGGAGGCTGAACACCACAGGGAACAGCAAACTCAGCACGTGGCTCAACATCGTACGCCTGGCAGGTGGTACTGCGATCAGGCGGAGCGAGCGTAGGCGGAGGGAGTGTAGGCGGAGGCGGAGGAGCAACACTCTCAGCCCGACACTCACGCATTAAGTCCGAAAGCTGTGCTTGCATGGACTGTAGTAGAGTCCACAACATCGTACGCCTGGCAGGTGGTACTGCGATCAGGCGGAGCGAGTGTAGGTGGAGGGAGTGTAGGCGGAGGCGGAGGAGCAACACTCTCAGCCCGACACTCACGCATCAAGTCCGAAAGCTGTGCTTGCATGGACTGTAGAAGAGTCCACAACATCGTACGCCTGGCAGGTGGTACTGCGATCAGGCGGAGCGAGTGTAGGTGGAGGGAGTGTAGGCGGAGGCGGAGGAGCAACACTCTCAGCCCGACACTCACGCATCAAGTCCGAAAGCTGTGCTTGCATGGACTGTAGTAGAGTCCACAACATCGTACGCCTGGCAGGTGGTACTGCGATCAGGCGGAGCGAGCATAGGCGGGGGGAGTGTAGGCGGAGGCGCAACACTCTCAGCCCGACACTCACGCATCAAGACCGAAAGTTGTGACTGCATGGACTGCAGTAGAGTCAACTTGGGGTCGGCAGACACTAAGGTCTGCTGAGGTAAAGCCTTAACAGCAGAGATCTGTTGCGGCAGAACCTTACTCCTCTTAGGCGGAGTGTATTCAACTGAAGACTGAGGAGAGTCAGAGCTAACCCAATGACTGCATCCGGGTTGTTGAACTTTAACTTCGTACGTCTGGCATAGGTCTGGACTTTACGTTTAAGAGGTCTTGAGACCTGAGACCAGCGTTACTCTGCCTTTATTTTCTCCCCTAAATCTCTTCTGCAGACGAGCAAAATAAGGGCTCAATCGTCTGCGGGTGGGAGTGACGGTCTCGGTAAGACACGCCCACAACCACCGAGGATACTTCTGTGCGCCGATCAAGGCCTGCTGAACCCTTATGCCCTTCGACATTGCTTCTCCCCTGGGCTTGGGAGCTTGCAAGAGGTCCCGGACTGGGAGGACGACTGGCGCGCACAAAAGTACCCTCACGCACAACACTGACATAATTTGCGCTAATCACTTATCACTTTGATTTCTGTTTGCACTTATTTCACTGAACTCGAAACTTTAAGTGGTTTGTACCTGAAACACGCAATTCTATCCTTTCTCAAAAGTTAGTAATTGCGAAAACAGAATTACAATGTAACAGAAAAATCTAATGAAAGATAATTCAGTGGCTGGAAAGAGACTAAACACTAGATCACTCTAGAAACGTTTAGTTTCTTCCCCTAAAGAGACTAGGGAGAAAAGCAAAAACGATAACGACGTTACTCGTACGCCTGGCAGGCTTGAATGAAACGTTTATCCTCTTTCTCCCTCCGTCTCTATCTCTCTCTCTCTCTCTCTCTCT
>NC_090738.1:24891804-24954304 GCF_036898095.1 Palaemon carinicauda | reverse complement strand
GTTGAGAGTATGGAAAATGGCTGTCTGCTAAAGAAGGTGATGATTGCAAGAGTTGATGGGAAAAGTACAAGAGAAAGGCCAAGGTTTGGGTGGATGGATGGAGTGAAGAAAGCTCTGGGTGATAGGAGGATAGATGTGAGAGAGGCAAGAGAGCGTGCTAGAAATAGGAATGAATGGCGAGCGATTGTGACGCAGTTCCGGTAGGCCCTGCTGCTTCCTCCGGTGCCTTGGTTGACCACGGAGGTAGCAGCAGTAGGGGATTTAGCGTTATGATAACGGGGGAGGGTGGGCTGTGGCACCCTAGCAGTACCAGCCGAACTCGGTTGAGTCCCTTGTCAGGCTGGGAGGAACGTAGAGAGGAGAGGTCCCCTTTTTGTTTCATTTGTTTGATGTCAGCTACCCCCCAAAATTGGGGAAAGTGCCTTGGTATATGTATGTATTACTAGCTAGGCTAATTGTTCAAACTCATCATCTAACAACAAAATAGCATATTTTATTTAAAGAACTGTAAAGCAGTGACTCAGTTTACAAATAATTTTGAATAAAAGTAAATTCGAATAAAAGCATCTCATGCAGGTGTCTTTGATATTGTTTTACATACAGTTGTGACCACATGTTTTTTGTCAAGTTGTAATTGCTATAGTTCATTCTTAAGGCATTTTGTGCCAAGTTGTAAAGTTAACAGTATTGTGATAATGACCCAAAAGATCATTAAGAAAAACAGTAAATATGAAAAGTTTACCAGAGAAATGAGAAAAGAAATTATCAAAAAGAGTGAACAAAATATCGGCGCGGTCGACCTTCTGCACTGTACATTTGTACTACAACATTCACAATTGGTACAATTACCATTCTGAATATTAAAGATGATATCAAAGCATTTGACAATGCAAAATCAAAGCCTAAAGCCATGATGATACTGTACAAGGTTTTCTTCTTTGTATTTTCCCTTTTCAAGCTTACACTCTCAATTCCTTATACAGTATTCTTGGCATGTGATATATTAGATGAAAATTAATTACCTTTCAAACTCAATCCATCCATACTTCAGAAAAAAAAATCAAAACTGAAAGAACAACTGCCTTTACTTTGTGATGGGAAGGGGGAGGTTTACAAAAATGGAGAGATTGATATAAACTTTTCCTGTCAGTTAAACAAAACAATCCTTAACCTGTATATGATTGATGGTTTTGTGATAAAACAATTCTTTTCTAATCTCAAAAAAAGCTACATTTTTCAAATCATTAGAGCTTGTAAAATTTATAGTTCATGAAAAATAAACATTGTACAGTAAATATAACAAACACACTTACTCTTAGTGTAAAACATCGATTAATTAGAACTTCTAATGCCTTAACTGAAGCTGCTTCTTTGGCCCCTCTCCTATTATCACCCCTTGCTGTGGCAACATGGATTCCGTTTATTGTTATGCGACACCGGCTGAAATAATAAACACATCACGTCTGTTACTGTAACCTTTATATGGACAATCTTTTCATCCACAACAGCTAAACACTTATGAAGCCAAAAGTTATCCTATTTCTTCCAGAGATAATATCTAGTTATATATACTAGTTAAAGAGATTAAAATAAAGATATTCTCAAATATTTCCAAACAATGATTAAATATAAAATTATCATTGCAGTCATATGTCCTCTATCTATCATTGATTATAACTTTTAAGTACAAATTAACAAGAAAATTCCACAAAATTAACAATTTAAACACCTAAAATCATACATTACTTGATGCAATTTCTCTTTAACATTAAAATGTGCAAAATGAACCAACTGCCTTCTCTGTTTCCAATTAAACATAGATTAGCTCCTTCCTCACTTCTACTTTAATGTATTCAATTCCTACATATCTCCCTTTTTAGGAAAAGCTCAAGGGCTCCAGTAGTAGGTTGACCAGGGTACCAGCCACCCATTGAGATGCTACCGCTAGAGAGTTATGAGGTCCTTTGATTTGCCAGACAGTACTACATTGGTCCTTCTCTCTGGTTACGGTTAATTTTCCCTTTGCCTACATATACACTGAATAGTCTGGCCTATTCTTTATATATATACTCCTCTCTCCTCATACACCTGACAACACTGAGATTGCCAAACAAATTTTCTTCTTTCAAGGGGTTAATTATTGCACTGTAATTACTCAGTGGCTACTTTCTTCTGGGTAAGGGTAAGCAGCTCTTCTAGGAGAAGGACACTCCAAAATCAAACCATTGTTCTCTTGTCTTGGGTAGTGCCACAGCCTCTGTACCATGGGCTTCCACTGTCTTGGATTAGAGTTCTCTTGCTTGAGGGTACACTCAGGCACAGTATTCTATCTTATTTCTCTTCCTCTTGTTTTGTTATGGTTTTATAGTTTATATAGGAAATATTTATTTGAATGTTATCATTGTTCCTAAAATATTCTATTTTTCCTTGTTTCCTTTCCTCACTGGGCTATTTTCACTGTTGAAGCCCCTGGGCTTATAGCATCCTGCTTTTTCAACTAGGGTTGTAGCTTGGCAGGTAATAATAATAATAATAATAATAATAATAATAATAAATGGAAAATAGGCAAGTCAGGAAATGGAAATACCATTATTAGGTAGAATAGTTTACCTGAATGTACCCTCAAGCAAGAGAACTGTAAACTCAGACATCTGAAGACCATGATACAGACTAATGGCAATACTCAAGACTAAGACAACAATTGTTTGATTTTAGTGTCTCCTCCTACAAGAGCTGCTTATGATAGCTGAAGTAAAAATAAATACCCCCACCCAAGTGGAAAGTGGCCACTAAACAATCACAGTGCAGTAGTTAACCCCTGGACAGAAGAATTTTTCAGTTATGGTAGTGTTACCAGGTGTAAGAGGAAAGAGTATGTGTAAAGAATAGGCCAGACTATTAAGTGTATGTGTAGGCAAAGGAAAAATGAGCCATAACCAGAGGGGGATCGAATGTGGTACTATGTGTAGGCAAAGGAAAATTGAGCCATAACCAGAAAGGGATCCAATGTAGTACTATGTGTAGGCAATGGAAAAATGAGCCGTAACCAGAGAGGGATCCAATGTAGTACTATGTGTAGGCAAAGGAAAATTGAGCCATAACCAGAAAGGGATCCAATGTAGTACTATGTGTAGGCAATGGAAAAATGAGCCGTAACCAGAGAGGGATCCAATGTAGTACTATGTGTAGGCAAAGGAAAATTGAGCCATAACCAGAAAGGGATCCAATGTAGTACTATGTGTAGGCAATGGAAAAATGAGCCGTAACCAGAGAGGGATCCAATGTACAGTAGTACTATCTGGCAACTCAAAGGACCAAATAACTCTCTCGCAGTAATATCTCAATGGGTGGCTGTGCCTTGGCCAACCTACTACCTTTTAAATGCAGCAAAATAGTTGGTTTTGTGACAGAAAGTGTATTCAAGAAAGGGCACAGATAAATGTCCACTCTTATGTCAGAGAATCTTCATGATTTTCTGCAATTATTCGTTAACACCTACCATCAATGGTAAACTTTCAGAATCTCCCAAACTTGAGAGTGCTTGTTAACTACAGCATGCCTGGCATTTTTAACATGTTGATATAGCATTCTCATTTAGTTAATCCACCTCTTCAAAATTCTGACATTGAATCAAGACTTTATGATTGATTGGTTTGTGATAAATAAATCTGATTTTATCTACTAAAGATTTTTCCAATGCCTAGACAAACACACCTGCAATATAAGAAATTTCCAAAGTATTTTATGGTTTTTCTAGCTATACAAACCAGAGATCTTTAAAATAGGGAATGTCTAAGGCAGAGAAGGAACAGCCACTGAAACATTAATGAGGTAGGTCACAACAGGTGATGAGCGCAGGTGAGTATCCCTGCCCACATGCCTGTCAAAGACTTCGGTTTTGACCTTTGGCTCATGATTGGGAGGGGTGGTTGAGAGATCAGGAGTCATTCCCCAAGTGTCCATCTGGGATCAGCGAGGGTCATCCTGAGACCTGGTGTGGTAAACATTAGTTGATCAGCTGGCAAACAGGCTGAGTGAAAGGAATTAGATGTCCAGGAGATCCCATGGAGTTGGAAGAGCCTTGAACACTGCCCCGAGTCTCGAACAGGGAAAAGAAACACCCAAAACTTACTATTAGCTATGTAATGAACAGGACGGTCCCCGGTAATTCTGCAAGGCAAGAAGCCTCTATGCTATGCAAGAAGGAAGTAAGGACCACTGAAAGCTTATGACTTGCATCTGGTTACTATGCTTGTCAGCTAGTACATTTACTGTCAGGAATGTACCTGGCTGACAGTTCTAGTGTTGGTAAACTGTCCAGATGGGCATTTGCTTTGTCAACTTGCAAAAGGGGGAAGGAAAACTATGGCCCTCTTTACTTTTTGACATGAGCTACTAGGGTAGTGTTGCAATAATACCACCAAGTGTCTCCTCAAACATTTATGGAATGGTTGCAGTTAGAACGCTTCTCACACCCCGTAGGCAATCAGGTAGCCCAGATGTACATCTTAACCCTCCTTTGACATACAGTTGCACGTCTGGAGTTAGCAAGTCAGGCGAAACTCTCCTGGTGAGGTTTCTTCAAGCAGCCATTAGCAAGATTGGCTAGTGAGTTATGCTTTATTGAAACAGGATGAAACAGGATACCTCTGGAGACTGACTGATCTGCAATCCTTCACATCACAGAAGGGACTTTTGGTGGAGTTGCCAATTTGAAACTAGCTTCTCTAACAAGGAAGGTGGCCATGAGACACTACCAACATCAAACTATGTTCAAGAACACTATTGGCCAACAAGATAGGGGGAAAGGGTTCCAGATTGTAGCAAGTACCTATCCCAAAACACATTCACTAATTGGAACTATGCCGTGTTCAGTCGGCTTACTCAAAGATGTAACAGGCATCTCCATCTTTAGTAGCAGGAGGGAGATACAGATATTAGCTTCCACACTACCTGACCTGACCAGAAAGGGTGCCTTAAAAGGGGTGTGCCTACACAGGATACCTTCAAAAGGAAGAGGTCATGGGCCATTCTGATCTGGGATTAGAGAAAATTGCAGCCTTCTTATCCCTGATCCCACATGCATGGCCACACCCAAAGTTTGGCTGTAAACCCCTTCAAAGAGTGAGACTACACGATGGATCAGGGAGCCCTGCCAAGCAGTCCTCCTCACCACCATTTCCTACACATGACTCAGAGGAAGGATAGATGTGACCACCCATACAGACTTTTTTTTAGTAGGGAACCCAAGCACACCTCCACTACAAAACCCAGTTAACCCAATGGAGTGCTAAATGATGAGCCAAGCATGTCACTGCCTTCCCACCCAACAGCACAATACTTCCGTACTTCTCCAAAGACACAAGGGTTGAAACCCTTTGTACTGTGAAGGAAGTTCCATGGCTGACCGCTGCCAAGCTAAGAGATGGCTTGGAGGATGGCCATGTGCTGACAGACAGGACTCTGACAAGGACATGACGCAGCATAAGAATCTTCACTGACAGGAGTGCATGTGGCAGGATCCTGGTAGATTACCCAGAAGCAGGAGAGAACACAGATCTGATTGTCATAGCGTATATATAGGTATGTGTTCGATTTTCCTGCGATTGCCACTTTTTCGTTTTTTCTCATTTCTTTCAAAATTACTACGTACTAAGGAACTATCACAGAGTAATGATTCATTTAGATGTTTATTTGTTGGAAAATTTTGTTTACTTCTTTTTTGATTGAATATCATCAAATTTTTTTCGCTAAAATATTATGTTGTTTTACATTTTTTTTTTTTTTTTTATTTCATTTCCCTTCAAAAAAATTTTTTTGGGTCAGAATTCTAATTTTATAGTCGTAAAATAATCGACAATCATCCAGCAATCCACCATACAATTTTTATGCATATCCAAGAAAAATTAGATTAGTAAATAACACCTTGAAATTGACATACCCTTCCTGCATTTCAGGTGGCAGATTAGGGAGTCTGAGTCAGTGTGGTTGGCGGCCATTTTGTGGACATATCTGAAGCGTAAGTTGCCCTATCTATATATATTCTTGTTCCCTATAGAATTTGTGATATTTCGGTATATTATTACCTGCATAAATATCATATTATATATTAAATATATGTATTTTTTCACGAAATTTCTAAGTACTCAAAAAATGACCTTTAGATATGGCCCCTGATATAAATGTAATTTACAAAATAATGAAGATTTTTTACATATTTCTATTTTAGGATAACATATGTTTATTCCCTAAAAAAAATAGCCACTTCCTATTTCATTTGGGTACCCAAAAAAATTCATGAAATTTGGACAAATTTTTTTGGCCAAAAAAAGTTACCCTTTTTTTCTCATTTCAGATCTTCACCTCCATGGGTCTGACTTCATCCAAAATACATCAAGATGTGTCCTCAACATTCAAGAATCAATTCCTAAAAGGATTTGTGCATATTTGTATACATTTTTTTTTATGAATTTTTATGTAAGGTCTTTTTATTTTTCTACTTAATTTTTTAAAATATTTATAATTAATAGTTTTTCAGAAGATGAGTAGTATTTATCTTTACAGTAGTTTTAATCATTCATTGAACTTTTTTTGGCAAAAAAAAAAAAGGTTACTGCAAAAACAGATTTTTCAAGAATTTTTTTTTCCGTCGGGGTCACGCGCGACCGAGTATACCCTTAAAGGGGTGTCCGAGGAGCGTACCTATCCAGGGTTAAACTAATTAATCGCTGATAACAAGAGTTGACTGTGTCACGGAATACTTAGCCTTCTTGCTCCTCAATGCAAACGCCCACCTATAAAGTAGGAAGCCACAATCTACGTTGTAAAGAGGGGATAATCGTAAACAATTATGTCCCTAAGTAGCAATTGGATCTATTTTTGGTTTACCATAAAACAAAGCCGTGTCCAATATACGCATGCAATCCTGCTTTGTTCTAATTTATACATGAACTGTTATCACCACTCAAACTAAAATCTACTGTAAAATAAAAAGATTAAATAACCTTAGGAAGCAATAGTACATATGTAATCATTGCAGCAGCAGACAAAAGTGAGGAACCCTTAATAGGTGGTTGGGAAGAGCTACTCACCTACACTCACCACCTATTTTTAACTATCTCGTTAATGGTTTTATCAGTCCTTCCAGCTCTGGTGAAAACACTCCCTATTTTAAAGGACGAAAGGTTTGTATATACGTGGGAACAAATATACTTATTTTAAATAGTATACAGCCTCTACATTTTCAGCTAAGATCTAACACATTAAGAAGTCTAAAACAATTTACAACTTCCAGTGGAAGGTACTATATCAATAACTAGATTCCAACAGATTCCCACATGATACTTACGTTTCATTTTGATCAAAATTACAATTCAATGGCATGTGTGAAAAGTTTGCAGACTGCTCTAAGATTGTTGTTGGATTATGATCGGATGTTCCATAGATTCTATGAACAAGAATAAAATCTGAGAGAGGATCATTATTCCTCATAAGAGCATCTAAATAAGCAGCGTATTGCCTGGAAAAGAAGATATCAAAATGTTAAAAATATTTTTGTAAAATCCTTTGGCTACAGTATTGCTAGAAAAAAAAAAAATATAGTGAAATATTAAGATACGGAATTTTAATAATCAAATTTATTATACTGGAGGAGGAATGGAAGTTAGTAAAAGAAAATTTTGTTGGGATTGCAAGTGATGTATGTGGCAAGAAGGTTGTTGGAGGCAGCATGAGGAAGGGCAGTGAATGGTGGAATGAAGGAGTGAAGGTGAAAGTGGAAGAGAAAAAGAGGGCTTTTGAAGAATGGCTGCAGAGTAATAGTATAGAGTAGTATGAAAAATATAGAGAGATAAAGGTGGAAGTAAAGCGCAAGGTACGTGAGGCAAAGAGGGCAGCTGACCTGAGGTGGGGTCAGGGATTGGGTCAGTCATATGAAGAGAATAAGAAGAAGTTTTGGAAAGAAGTGAAGAGAGTAAGGAAGGCTGGCGCAAGAATTGAAGAGACAGTGAAAGATGGAAATGGAAGGTTGTTAAAAGGAGAGGAGGCAAGGAAAAGGTGGGCGGAATATTTTGAAAGTTTGCTGAATGTTGAGGATAATAGGGAGGCAGATATAATTGCTGTTCCAGGTGTTGAGGTGCCAGTGATGGGAGGTGAGAATGAGAGAGAGATAACAATAGAGGAAGTGAGGAGAGCACTAGATGAAACGAGAGTAGGAAAAGCATCTGGTATGGACGGTGTGAAAGCTGAGATGCTGAAGGAAGGGGGTGTGACTGTACTTGAATGGTTGGTGAGATTGTTTAATATGTGTTTTGTGTTGTCAATGGTACCAGTAGATTGGGTTTGTGCATGTATTGTACCACTATATAAGGGTAAGGGAGATGTGCATGAGTGTTGTAATTCAAGAGGTATTAGTTTGTTGAGTGTAGTTGGAAAAGTGTATGGTAGAGTACTGATTAATAGGATTAAGGATAAAACAGAGAATGCAATCTTGGAAGTACAGGGTGGTTTTAGAAGAGGTAGGGGTTGTATGAATCAGATTTTTACAGTTAGGCAGATATGCGAGAAATATTTAGCAAAAGGTAAGGAGGTGTATGTTGCGTTTATGGATCTGGAGAAAGCATATGATAGAGTTGATAGGGAAGCAATGTGGGATGTGATGAGGTTATATGGAGTTGGTGGAAGGTTGTTGCAAGCAGTGAAAAGTTTATACAAAGGTAGTAAAGCATGTGTTAGAATAGGAAATGAAGTGAGTGATTGGTTTCCGGTGAGAGTGGGGCTGAGACAGGGATGTGTGATGTCGCCGTGGTTGTTTAACTTGTATGTTGATGGAGTGGTGAGAGAGGTGAATGCTCGAGTGCTTGGACGAGGATTAAAACTGGTAGGCGAGAATGACCATGAATGGGAGGTAAATCAGTTGTTGTTTGCGGATGATACTGTACTGGTAGCAGACACAGAAGAGAAGCTTGACCGACTAGTGACAGAATTTGGAAGGGTGTGTGAGAGAAGGAAGTTGAGAGTTAATGTGGGTAAGAGTAAGGTTATGAGATGTACGAGAAGGGAAGGTGGTGCAAGGTTGAATGTCATGTTGAATGGAGAGTTACTTGAGGAGGTGGATCAGTTTAAGTACTTGGGGTCTGTTGTTGCAGCAAATGGTGGAGTGGAAGCAGATGTACGTCAGAGAGTGAATGAAGGTTGCAAAGTGTTGGGGGCAGTTAAGGGAGTAGTAAAAAATAGAGGGTTGGGCATGAATGTAAAGAGAGTTCTATATGAGAAAGTGATTGTACCAACTGTGATGTATGGATCGGAGTCGTGGGGAATGAAAGTGATGGAGAGACAGAAATTGAATGTATTTGAGATGAAGTGTCTGAGGAGTATGGCTGGTGTATCTCGAGTAGATAGGGTTAGGAACGAAGTGGTGAGGGAGAGAACGGGTGTAAGAAATGAGTTAGCGGCTAGAGTGGATATGAATGTGTTGAGGTGGTTTGGCCATGTTGAGAGAATGGAAAATGGTTGTCTGCTAAAGAAGGTGATGAATGCAAGAGTTGATGGGAGAAGTACAAGAGGAAGGCCAAGGTTTGGGTGGATGGATGGTGTGAAGAAAGCTCTGGGTGATAGGAGGATAGATGTGAGAGAGGCAAGAGAGCGTGCTAGAAATAGGAATGAATGGCGAGCGATTGTGACGCAGTTCCAGTAGGCCCTGCTGCTTCCTCCGGGGCCTTAGATGACCGCGGAGGTAGCAGCAGTAGGGGAGTCAGCATTATGAAGCTTCATCTGTGGTGGAAATGTGGGAGGTTGGGCTGTGGCACCCTAGCAGTACCAGCTGAACTCGGTTGGGTCCCTGATTAGGCTGAAGGAACATAGAGAGTAGAGGTCCCCTTTTTGTTTTGTTTCATTGTTGGTGTCGGCTACCCCCCAAAATTGGGGGAAGTGCCTTGGTATATAGATAGAGATTATACTGGTACAGTACAGTGCTTGCAAGTCATCATGTTAAAATCTCAAAGCGAATGCTTCTTTACCTCAAAAAACCAATATACTTCACTCCTCCTGGTGGTTACCCATACCTAAAATGCCTTCTATCAGAAAAAAATATCAGCTCTTGGTAGTATGGGTAAGCTAAGAGCATCATATATCAAAGTCATTGAAAATCTATTATCTCTTGAAATCACTAAAGTGAGGTGGTGGGAAAGTCATGACTTGGAATCCTAGCAGAAATATCATTCCTCCTATTCCTGGAACCAATTGGTATCAACAAAGATGGTAAAGTACTGTGGGTTAAAGATGTGGGTTGGAAGGCTTATGTGTGATTGATCGTAAGGCTTCAAAGGGACTTCTGTTAGACTAGGTCAACAATGGCAGTAAGTCAGTCTGATCTTAAAATAGATACCAGGATTATAAAGAAGACCAGGGAATATTTTGTGCATCAGATACAACCTGACAAAAGAACCCAATTGTTCTCTATGTTTCACAACAAAATTAGTAAATATTCTGGCTGCTTCATTTGCACCATCAGTAATCGTTTTATCTAAACAAAATGAAAAATTAGGAGGGCCTGCAAACTTTTCTTTCATCATTAAAATAAAAAGCCTTGCCTAAAATATAATCACACGAATTTCAAAAAAATTATCAGCATTTACCTCATTTACTAATGGTTCAAGTAAATCAATCCGTTCTGCTGAAATCGATAGGCTAGGAAACTGCCCCAATTGAGAGCCTGACAATCAATTAGATTCTGCAGATACTGTATGAGTTTTTCTGTAACCTTGCCTATTAATTTACAGACTTTAGCCTTAAATATTCCCAAAAAGAAGGTCTACACTGTACAGTATTTAGTTAAGAGGTGAATTTACCACTAGGCAGACAAATAATAACCACACGCAAAGTCTGTTCTAGCTTCAGTAATATTTTCGTAATTACTTCAGTAACTGTTTTGGTAAAATCATGTCTATCTTCTAAATTATTTTCCCCTTTTCCTCTCCTTGATTCTAAGAAATGTTATCTCTAAAAAAATGTCTGATTATACCTGATACACATTTGAGAATTATAAATAACTTGATTTGACTATTATAAAAAAATAAAGCAGATTTAATAGTGCCAGCATTAAAAACGTTAAATGTAAAAGTGCTAGTAACCCTCTTTGTTGATAGGCACTAGCACCCACCTTCACATAGATATTTTTGGTAAGGGAGGTGCTTAATAGCTAAAGGACTGCACTATTGCTCATACTAGCAGCAAAATTTACATTGGTAATTCGTCACCAATTGAGATTCTTGGCCCCTTGCCAAATAGTTTATTAATCAAAGGAACATTCAAGTTAGATGATCAAGTGAATTTCTATTGTAGGGAAAGATCTTGGTGTGTAATCTTTCGTGCCCCAAAGCCGAACACATTCATGGAACGTAATCAGGTTGTTCATCTGGGAAAAAAGGGGAAATTTGATAGGCTACATCAACAATTATGTATAAAGTTTGACCCTGAGCACAGTCACAGGAGTGTACAAAAAAAGCCATTTGAGTTCCTGACCAGGTCTTATAGCTTGGAATCTGAGTGCCTTTGGCATCCATTGGAATTTTGGTAAACAGAGCTCTCATTCTTCCTTTAACTACCCATACATTGGCTAGTCTGGCCTATTTTTCACACATTCTCCTATTTATTCATACACTTGGCAAAACTTAAGATAACTAAAAAAGTTTTCTTCACTCAGGGTGTTAATTGTTCAGTGGCTACTTTCCACTTGTAAGGGTAGACGAGACTCTTCAGCCATGGTAAGCAGCTCTTCAAGAAGGAGACACTAAAATCAAACACTGTTCTTTAGATTTGGGTAGAGGTATAGCCTCTGTACCATAGTCTTCCACAGTCATGGGTTATATTTCTCTTGCTTGAGGGTACACTCAAGCACACTATTCTTTTTCCTCATTTCCCTTCCTAACTGGGTTATTTTCCCTGCTGGAGCCCTTGGGCTTATAGCATCTTGCTTTTCCAACAAGGGTTGTAGCTTCAATAGTAGTAGTAGTAGTAGTAGTAGTAGTAGTAGTAATAATATTATATGATTCCAAAACCATTCCAAGGTAAATAGAAGGAATTGAAGCTAGTGAGAAATGGCTTAATCTTTATTGCGCCTAAAAATGTATACTTTATCCGAAAAGGTTAAGCTAAGATCAATATAGAATGGGTTGGGCTGATAGTTGTGTTCATGGCCATCACATCAATGTTTAACGAGGCATTATTAGAGGAATCGGAAATGGATAATTTCATAAAACTGGAAAACTGTTCCATAACAGCAGGATACTGTAATTCAAGCCAGTCAATTTCCTTATCACATCTGACTCCTCAGTAATCTCTACCTTCCTATCAATATTCACTTATCAGAAATTTCCCGATTTACTTTCTTCTTTCCATATTCTGCCATAAGTTTTACAAGATAATCGAAACAATCCAAACTTCTAAGGGTGAAATCGCCTTCCTGACAAAGGAAATACAAATCCTTGTTTTCTACCATCAGCCTATTATTAAAAAAACACATGGCACATAAACATTTTAAAACCAGAGGATGATATACATTTCTAAATTCCTATAAATCCTACTAACAAAATTCCCCCAAAAAATGCAATCTGAAAAGGCCAGGATGTTGCTGCTACAATTAATGAAGTCAATAGGTTACGTAGGCTACCACGTGCTAGTATTCCTCCTGATAGATGGTGTTATAGGTCCAGGTAGCTCCCAGGAGAGAGATCAGATACAGGGAAGGGAGAAAACACTGTTGTTGTTTTTTGTTTGGAAGTCAGGGAGAGTTCAATTCAAGATTATAACATGATGACTGGCAAATAAGATTGATCGAAATATTGTAATACATTTTGAAAAAATCCTTTAGCTTACATTTAGGTCATACAGAAGACTTCAGGTTATACTAGCTTCAATAGAGTTTAAAAAACTGCAATCATGTTGACTATAATGTCACAAAATACTAAGATAATATTGGAAAAACAAAATCGTTTTTTGTCTAGCTGGACTATTACTAGTACTTATTTAACAAATTACATTTATATGGGCTTTGAAAATTGTCCTTAATGAATTGTGTATCTATTTTTTCCAATAGAATAAAAATATATTAAAAATGCAACAATGTCCTCCAAACATCATTACAACAGTTTTATTTTTTTCAACTCCAGAATTAAGCACATGAGGTTGATCCAAAGCAGAATATTTTAACAAAATCTATACTTTGATGATATTAATACATTCTTTAAATGTTGAAGTCGAGTCTTTGGATATGATCATTCTATTTGCATTTCTTTAATTGTACTTTATCTGAAATATATAGTCAATAATTATGAATAGTAACAGCATTTAGTGTTCTATGGAATGGGTTGTATTGCAGAATTAGTATTACATAGTAATACTTGTACCATGAATTACTCAACATCCATGATTTAATCATGAATATCTCCAATAACAACACTGAATAAGGATATCTTAAAATTGTTCGATAATACATTTCAAACTTGGAACTTTGAAAAATGCCATTGAAAAATTCATATAATTTTTCAGATACAAATATACTGCAATCAAACTTATTGTGGGAAAACTTAGTATTATGCTGAGAACAAGAAACAGATATGGAACCAGTAATCCTAACTGAATTAATAAAAATTCATGCTAAAGTTCCACAAGGAATTGCTGATTTAAAGTCTTAGGCTGGAAGCATAAAAATAAATTTAAACGGGAAAGAAATTTTTAACACTTAAGAAAACATATCAAATCATAATGTAGAAGATAGTTTCCTCTACTGGTTAAAAGCTGTAAGTCAGTGAGAATTTAATCATATGATAACTTACCCTCTATCTCTGGAATTTCCACTAGGGCCAGTTCTTCCTCTCGAGGAACGGAAATTACCACGACCTATCCCCCTTCCAATAGTATTATCGTTTGGTCCTCTATCATCTGGAAATGTAATTCTCTGTCGGGCACTTAGCTGCGTAGCTCTCTTGTACTTATCTGCCAAATTCTTCTGCTCTGGTGATGTTGATTTGACAAAACCTTGTTCACTGTCTGATCCTCTAATTGACTTTATGAATGACATACATTTATCCAAAGCCATGGATTCCTTGTCATCACTTGTAGGAGCCTCCATTACCTCGCCTTCTTCACTAGGATTGTCATCTCTTACTGCCTTGATGAAGGACATAATTGGATTAGAGGTACGCTCCTCTGCAGTACTTTCAGCTTTGACAAATGTCAATGGCTTTGAAGCGAGAGATTTCTTAGAGGAGCTTTCAGCTTGAACAAAAGGAACCTTTTTTTTATATAACGGTTCATGAGGTGCAGTTTCATTAGGGTTCTTTCGCTTTTGACCACCTTTTGGACCTAAAAAGAAAGAAAAAAATGTAAAAAGGGGCATTTATTACAAATATAATACTAGTCACTGCGCCTTATGTTCTCACACCATAGGTACTTTAAAACCAATTGGTCAGTATTTTATGCAAATATCAGCTTTACTCTTCACACACTTCCATTATATTGTTTTAGAGGAAAATTACTATTTTAAGCCTACAATTATCGAACATGAGTTAATGCATTAATTTTCCACATGATTCTTTCCTTCTAAAGTAAAATTAATGTCACAAAAAGGCCTTGAGAATACTATACATGAATTCTACAATCTCTTTAACTCTCTTCTATCCCGCAAACTAAAAGAATCTTGCAGATACAATATAAAACAATGAAATAAATTAAATCATACATGCATAAAGGTATTGCAAATTCATCGTAACCACTAAAACTAAAAATATACCCTGCTTAATCAGACCATAAAGGTAAATAAAAAATTTCCTACCAGAACACTATCCTGTACAGTATTTCATTTACTGTACTTACAAAGCCCAAAATTTAATGTGAAAATACTACATATTCAATACTTGTGGTGTAACATATTTGCAAATTGTTAGCTCTACTGGAGTCTAGTTTGACTTTGAGGTTCATATTATCACTAAATTAGCCCTCCTGGAGTCTACAGCTTCATTCAGCAGTCTGGCTAATCCTTAATTCAGTTAGCGCAGAGAACCTCTCAAGACCAATACAATGCTCCCGACTCCTCAAGCAATTTTGCCAACTATGCTAAATGGCATTCTAAAATACAAATTTTATAATAGAGTACATGTACTGTATCAGTAGAAACCATCAAATGTGCACAATGAGAGAGAAAAATGGATAACTAAAAGATGAAAGCACTACAGTGGAGCCTACCTCTATTCAAAATATTATGTTATCTTGTTGGATGAAACTGACAGCATTTTCTTAGCCATGCACAATGATGACATCTCTGGGAGATTCATCTTATTTTCCACCCCCTTCTAATATTATTGTTTTAGTTCTTACACAAGACAGCTATAAAAAATTTCATTTGAAAACCACTTTCATCTACTACATATGAGAACCACAAATTTTACTCTGATGGCCACACGCTAAGGCCTGAGTCCATTCAGTAAGCATGTACAACTTGGGGCAATCCAGCAGTTGCACTGTGAAGTAAAAGTTAATAGGGATTCGACTGAAAGATCAAAGATAGAAAAAGCATGAACAGAGCTATAGTAGAAGGCTAATAAGAGTGTACACCTAGGGGCTGAAAGGATGCTGCCAAGTACCTCAGGAATATGGTTGCACAAAGTCCACTTATGGTACTATCCCCTCCACAGAGCATCAATTACTGAGCACTATCTCATTATCACTTTATCTAATATATTTATGAAGTAATTTCTTATGGTATAATTCCTAGCCCAGGTAGTAGTCTGTGAAGTTCCCAATTTGGTAGCAGTGAACCTTTCTAGCTCGTTTCCATTCGTTATTTATAACCTGTAATCCATGCTATTTATAAAATATATTCAAGAATGGTTCTACTAACTGTCTTCTTAATGCTTTTCTAGACAGCACAGGTTTCTTTTACAAGTATGACAAATTTAAAAGTAATTCGTATTTTTTCTAACTATACAAAACTGAAGTTCTTTACGTAGTAGTTAGCTTCAGTGCAAGCTGGCATTCTGGCCATAAAAACTTTGAGCAAGGTGGCACCCAACCTTCTTGCAGTAGTAGGAGAGACTTCCAGTCTGCCTGCTGATTCACTATCTCAGCCACTTTTGACTGAATGCAGGACTTACTAGGGTAATGTGGTGACTGGGCAAGTATGTGTAAGGAACTTCTGGTTTTTATAGGTAGGAAAAATACAAATTACATCCAAATTTATCATTTGTTCCAGCATGAATACAAACCCCTGTTCTTTACACAGGAGACCCACCTATAGGTGGATGGAAGTCCACTTAACTAACTGAAAACTTTGCCCTGTAATTGTCTCATTCAAGCTTAAGGAATCTTGGGATGGGAATCCTGACAAGTCACGAACCTGTTGGTTTGATAATGCCAGAGAGGTCAACGGCCTGTGCAATAATGGTCAGCGAGTGATGAGCCACTCTGTCACTATATCTAGGTTTATACATAACCACAGGTTTGTTATACACACTGAAACCAATGCAACTCACCTCCCCCTCAATAGAAGATTGGGGGATGTGATGGAATATATATTCTTATAGATAGAAAAATATTCAGGCAACTTGCAAAATGGGGCTTGCCTCTGGCCTCAACTAACTGCTAAGTGTCCTGTAAGGAGCTAATGAAGCTAGATCACTTGCTAAGCAATCACAACAGGACCTAGAGAAAATATGTCTAGGAAACTGCTGATCACAGTTTACAGGTAGTGGGCAGTGAAGGTTGTCCGACGCTTCTACACACCCGCTTGTAACACCTACAACATAGAGAACTTCCTTTAGAACACCAAGGATCCTATACCCATGACCTCTCAGATGGAAGGAAGGATTGAGAGCATGGTCAATGACCCTGATCTATGAGAAAATCGTGATTTTAGTACAGGGTAATTTTCTTCTTGTTGACCGTGCCCATAGTGACAAGCAACCGATTGCTATGTGGACGACCTCAAATAGTACGCTTGAGATAGCGTCCTCATAGCACACAGTAAGAGTTGATCCGTGTCATCAGTTACCTTCCATAGAATTTCAATCAGGAAGGGCCAGAACCTAGCGTCAGCTACAGCCGGATTTTGAATCTCAGGGGTGAAACGGAAAGCAACCTGCCATTATCCCCTTCAATGAGCAACGGCCAGGCCGAGAAAGAAAATCATCTCAAGGGCCAAACACGATCTGACGCTCGCCTCAACTGTTCATACAGACTTCAGGGAACGGAGTACTTCAACCAAGTTTCAAGGCGTGGGTCTCACGTCCAGCTGAGGGCAAGATAACTCAAAGCTCCATATGGGCATGGATAATTCTGCCGAAGAGAAAATCTGAACCCCTTTCAGTCTAAAGATCTGGCTTATAGCCAAGCAACAGCCTTTCATCGCTGGAGACAGCAGTTTTTCCTCTCGGAGATACAGTTGGCCCTCCTCATTCGTAGATTCAGTCATTCACGATACAGAAAAATGTATAACCTAAATACTAACTCACACTCTTTATCTATCACTATTCAATGATAACCCCTTTTTATAGTAACACACACACACTCTCGGATTACTTTTATTTACGGGTAATCATCGTACGCTTGAACTTTCATAGAATTCACAATAATGGTAACTTATTTATTAACGAAAATATTTACTTTCTTTTAAATAAATTTTCAAATTTACCATCACACGAATTGTTAATGAAAAATTTTACTTTCTTTTAAATAAATCTTTTTAAATTTACCATCACGTGATATGAAATTTGTTCAATTATAATTGTCTTAAGTTTTAATAAGTTACTTTGATGCACCAGATTATACAGAAAATTAATTTTTCCCCCATCTGTGCCTTTTTTTTTCATTCTGATCACCAATAAATAATTAACTGTGCAGGAGATTAGAAATTATGGCAGGACATTCATGTTCTTATCATATGCTAATGTATGTTTAAAGAGATTTCTGAAAAAATAAGAACTTTTTCTGTTAAAAAATAAGAAATAAAGAGAAAAATAACTTCTTTATGAAACAAAATGATACTTTAAATATCTGCTTTAAGCCAAGTGTCTATGGGATTACATGGAGAATTTTACTATTTACTATTTATGAAGCTTCATCTGTGGTGGAATTGGGGGAGGCTGGGCTGTGGCACCCTAGCAGTACCAGCTGAACTCGGCTGATTCCCTGGTTAGGCTGGAGGAACGTAGAGAGTAGTCCCCTTTTTGTTTTGTTTCTTTGTTGATGTCGGCTACCCCCCAAAATTGGGGGAAGTGCCTTGGTATATGGATGGATGGATGGATGGATGGATGGATGGATGGATGGATGTATGTACAGTAAACTAAAATGCTTGTATTAATTTTTTATGCAGGAACGAATCAAATAATATCAAGACGAAATAAGCACAAAATAATTAGATAGTAATAAAGAAAAGGGAAACAAATGAAAGGGACATGATTAAAATTTAATGAATAGAGAGGGTGTTAATTTACATACATGTAACATGAGAGAGTATGCAAAACCTTAAAACAAGGCATTCAATTTCATCAGCTAATATCGACTACTGTAGTTTAAGAAGACATTATAGCATTTCAAAAAATCGTGACTTTAAAAAGATATTTGTGCTTCATTTCATCAATTTTCACTTTTGTTTTCAATTTTGGGTGCATTTCAACCATCAAATACTAATAACTTTTTTAGTCTACAGTATCAGTGAGCATTATTAGATAAGAACAAGTGTTTTTTTTGTAACCTACTGTATAGATAGTGTGGTGAGACGATGACTTTCGTGTTATTCTTACCTTGTATTGAAGCGGTGTTAATAATGTACAATTACCTCTGAAAAGTCATATGAACTAATACACACCATGATAGAAATTATGTGAAACGAATGTAATGCTCTGGAGTGGGTTACCTAATGTGTTAGTCAACTGCAGGTAATCAATAGTCAGGGAGTTGGTAGGTTATGAGTTGACCTATCCTAGGGCTACAAACGCCTGTCTCTGTTAGCTAATCCCCACAAATAAGGTGGGCTAACTGTATAACAAAAACTTAGCAATCAGGTGTACAGTGGCTCCGAGTGGAGAGCCATCATATTATACGACACCCACAACAATAGATTGAACACTTTGCTTGATAGACTGAAAAAGAGGACCTCCTGAGGTATCTAGACATGCGTTTCAACATTGGTGGCGAAAATCCTCTGTGTGAGATGCTGAATAACCCCTAGGCGTGAAGTCGTAGGATGCAGCTGCCCTATGGTATATCTTCACACATGGTTGACGCAAAAAGTCGTATAACAGGGGTAGCTACCTTGGAACCTTCACCAACAGCAACAGAAGGTCCTTCACCAACAGCAACAGAAGGTCCAAATATCACTCCACTCTGCTTGCTGCCATAGCGAAGCTATTAATGTCACTGATAGGTTGGACGATGATCTCACTTTGTTGAGTAGTCTTCAGACCAGAAAAAATGGGGGGAACGTGTAGACGTCTATGTCGACCCAAGGATGTTGGAAGGCGTCTTGGAACACTGCCTGTGGGTCTTGTACTGACAGTTTGTGACTGAGAGATGTCGCGAACAGGTCTACCATATGACCCCATAAAGTCAGGCCATTGGTCGCTTTTTGAGGATACAAAGACCATTCAGAACCAACTATCCGAGTCTTCCTGCTCAGGCTGTCCACTAGGATGTTCTCTTTGTCTGGAATGAATTGGGCTGATAGCGAGATCCGCTTGTCCTCTGTTCATCTCAGAATCTAGACAGCCAGATGACAGAACTGTTGTGAAAAGGTACCCCCTTGTTTGTTTAAGAATGTCACTACGGTTGTGTTGTCACTCATATTCACCACCAATTGACTTGAAAGAACAAGTTAAAAGTGTTGAAGGGTTAGAAAGGCAACTCAACGAGGTTTATGCAGCATTACCAATCCGGATGGAACCACAGCCCGGAGGCAATGTGCTGTTGCAGGTGATCTCCCCACCTTTCTATTGATGCATTTATAAGAACATAAAATGAAGGAGGGGGAGAGAGAAAGAAAATCTACCCTTTGGCTTAGGTTAGAGTCTTGCATCTACCAACTCAAGTTTTTCCTGTGCTCTGATCTTAGTGGAACGTGCTTCCGGAGGATCCCTGCACTGAGACCGCAGGTTCATCAGTTGCCATTAGAGTGACCAAATGCGGAGGCAACCGTTGGGAGCTAAGTGTTCAAAGAATAGCAGGTGTCCCAATAAACGTTGCCACCGGTGGGCTGGCAGTGAACTTCGCATTCCTTGAGCCTTTCAATTCTGCTCGAAATGAAAAGATCTTTCCTAGTTGGGGATCAACATGCATTCCCAGATATACCAGGTCTTGTTTGGGCTGCAGAGATGACTTCTCAAGATTTATTATAACCCTCAGATCGTAGCAAAATTCGAGAAGAATGTCTCAGTGTAGGAGGAGGGTCTTCACCGAGTCTACCAGAATCAGCCAGCCGTCCAAATAACGAAGTAGATAGATGCCATTGGGGTGGGCCCAGGCTGAAACTACAGAGAACGCTTGTGGTAGTTCCTTGATGCTGGATGGATTGGAATATGGAAGTACAAATCTGTCAAGTCCACTGTGATCATGAAGTCTTCCATTGAAATTGAAAAACCTGCCCCTGAGTTCGTGCTTTATGTTAAAATTTCTGCACATAACAGTATCACCATACCTTGATTCCTCCAAAATATCTGAATGTCTAGATTATTTTTAGATAATGTATATATATTGTCCAAGATGCTTAAAGCACAAATGCAAACCCTGAGCAACTCCAACAGAGGGCAGGGAAAAAATAACATTCTTTAAGCAACATTCCTCAAATGCAGAAAAAAACAGTAGCTTAAATCTCACCTTTCAGGATATGATTGTAAATTTAAAAAATCAGTAAGCATATCATGATATTGTAAATGTATAATAATTCATCACATCAATGTAGCTAAAATCTCACCTTTCAGTATACTGTACAGTACATGATTGTAAATTTTAAATATCTATAACCATATCATGATACTGTAAATATATAATAATTTATCACATCAATGCACATTTTGGACAGTACATAGTTCAACAATTCCACTTCCAACACAATAAGGAATAGGCTTGGAAGTTGTCTACTTTCTTTGTGAAATTACATAGTACTGTACTTGAAGTAGTTTCATTAAGACCTATCCCATAAAAATATGATAATACTGATGAATGTTGTACTCAAAATTTTGAATTTTTGATACACGCAAATAAATAGCAATTCCAAGAACGATCCCGTTTTACCTTTTGGACTTCTTGCTAGGCATACACGTTTAAACTTAATCATTACTATACATACTGCCTTCTTTACATGTGGCAGTAAAGTACGATATAAAGAAGAGTTTATACAATACTACTTTTATATCTGGAGAAGGAATTTGACAGAACACCACATGACAAGCAATCAGAAGGTTTTTACAAACACTTTAGGTACAAGATACTAGCTGAACTTGTGATATTAGTGTACCAATCACATGATCTATAGTACAAACCCTGTTAAGTTTATGAATTTGGGCCAAATGACCCTAAGCTAAGGCCAGGAAAGCTGCTCAGTACTGGTATTTAATAGGGAAGGAACCATGAAATTGCACGATGAAGTGAAAGCTAGAGCAGTTTGACAGTAACATAGTAGAAAGGGATGGGGAACAAAGCTGGTGGAAGGCTAAACACCTTTTCATATAGTTGGGGCATGCAGGCATTCTGCAAAGATCCTTAAACAATGCCTAGTGTGTTTTGCTTAAGGTGCATTCAAGGCAATAATCTAAATTGGAACCAGTGGAAGGTGCCTCAATATATCTTATAAATTCCATCAAGGATCAGCAAAGTACTTTGTTGTTTATCTAGGTATTCATGGAATCTATTAAAAGTAAACATTAGTCTACAGGAGTTGCTATGCAGTATATGAATTCCATAGTTAGCAACAGAATTAGGGGAAGAGGTCACACAAATCGTTTCAAGATATAAAAATGGAATTGATATAAATTAAGTAATTTTAAGCAAAATCCTATAGTAGCCATATGGATGCTGTGTGAAAGGTTTTAAGATGAACCTCCCAAAAACCTAGAATAAATGGAGAATCAGTCAAAGCTGAAAGGGACGAAAAAGGGACAAAAAAAAAACAAAATTGGGAAAGTAGCCTTATGGATATAGGGAGGAAACTTAGGGTGGGTGAACAAAAAGCAATTAATAAAATGCAAAAGATAGTACTTCCTCCCTATAACTGCTAGTCACACTACTATTAAATGCCTCAATATCCATATTAATTTTAGTCTCTTCTCTTCAAACGGTACACTCCAATGAAGTCATAGCCTTTTTAAAAAGACTGCATCTATTCTTCATTTCTTTGGTAGTCTCTCACTAGGAATTGTCAATTCTGTAAATTGCCATTTCATTTCTTTCGAGGTTGGGCTGTGGCACCCTAGCAGTACCAGCTGAACTCGGTTGAGTCCCTGATTAAGCTGAAGGAACATAGAGAGTAGAGGTCCCCTTTTTGTTTTGTTTCATTGTTGGTGTCGGCTACCCCCCAAAATTGGGGGAAGTGCCTTGGTATATAGATAGATAGATAGATTTTCATAGCCTGCTTGAGCAGCCCCATTATAATTACCTACGCCAACAAAGTTGGTAGGAGGTTATGTTTTTGCCCCCATTTGTGAACAACTTCCCGTCCACTATTTTACTCAAAGTAATGCCCTTTCAGGGATTAACTGTTGTATTGAGACAAAGAAAGATCAAAGGTCAAGCAAAAGGTCTACCAAATTAATCCTAAACTTAACACCAACTTTGTACATCATACATACATATACCAAAGGCACTTCCCCCAATTTTTGGGGGGTAGCCGACAACAAGAAACAAAACAAAAAAAAGGGGAGCTCTACTCTCTACGTTCCTCCAACCTAACCAGGGACTCAGCCGAGTTCAGCTGGTACTGCTAGGGTGCCACAGCCCAACCTCCCACATTTCCACCACAGATGAAGCTTCATACTGCTGAGTCCCCTACTGCTGCTACCTCCGCGGTCATCTAAGGCACCAGAGGAAGCAGCAGGGCCTACCGGAACTGCGTCACAATCGCTCGCCCTTCATTCCTATTTCTAGCACGCTCTCTTGCCTCTCTCACATCTATCCTTTGTACATGGACTTCAAATATGCCTCTGGTCTAAATTGATTCTGGAAAAAGTAAGCAGGTTTTGAGAAGTAAGAACCATGACAGAGGTCTGCACTTTCAGAGTGCTTTTCTAATTCTTACCCTCTTTCAATTTGTGGATCATTAATACCACACTTCTTTTTATTTCCATTTTTCTAGTTATAGCCCTCCCCTTATTACCTCTTCAACAATTAATTCTCATGACATTTGTAGACGATTGCTAATCATTCCTTAAGGTCTGAGGGGAACCTTAAATTTTCCACTTCACAAATGGTCCCTTTCAACTTCTTCAAATATTGTTATCTCTACTAGTTTGTCATGCTAACATTCTTCTGTCAGTATTCACTCTAATAATTCAATAGAATAAATAGTCAATTTATTCCATACCTTCTTTATAATTACACATACTGTATTTAGTATCTTGAATATTTCCTCTTTGTTGTGTTGGTTCAAAGTTCATTCCTACAAGATCCTCTAATTTTCACTTTTTACCCACCTGCTATTTTACCTCCTCTTCTCACTATATACATTTTTGCTCACCCCAGAAATTGATGGCTCCTTTCTTCTTAGCAATTCAAGTTAATATAGCTTTCCAAATAGCAAATCTGATCAAATGTTGTGTTAAAGAGGTCATTAAACACCAATAACAAAGCAAAAACCTATACAGGACATACGGAAAAAATAACAAAGCTTTAGTGAAACTTGAACAAAGCCCTTTCAACATCCTAACAGACACCAGTAAATATTCCCCATTTATGTTAATGTTCCCAAGTAAATTAACCATTTTTCTTTCAACTGCATAATTTGTATTGGTTTTTCAAGCCAGACATTATATAATTCAACCAAGATCCTAAAGCTTAAAATCCTCACACAACCCACAATAAAGCTTCAGGTATAATCCTTTAAGGTGATCACAGTACATAAACATTTTTCAATAAGATTCAGCATAACAAAATACAGTACTAACCACATACTATTATAATGCAACACTAGAAACAAAAGAAAACTTCAATGCACTGGATAATGATAATGCCTCATCTTCATACTACTACTATAGACCAAAAGTACTCCACAGTAATTGGTCTTTAGGATCAAAGCATATCATACTCTGAGGTAATTTTAGCAAAATAGAATGTCAGAAGGACACACTTTCATCATATAATTCATAATAATTGACAGACACTCTGACAAAGTAACATAACACCATTATCAATACATAAGGATGAAAAAGAAACTCAAAATTATGCTCTTTGATTTTAATACAAAAAGACTGATACAGTAGAACATGAAATGCTTTGAACCTACCACAATCTCAATTACAGTAGCCTACACTGTGTAGCCCCAGAAGATTACATAAATCTAAAGCAATAAGAATTGATGAAATACAGAAGCTAAATAAACGAAACAGATATTCCCAACAAACCACCATAACTACCTCAATATCATCACACTAAATCATCTCAATTTCCTTCAATGTTATCCACTTTTCATTCTTTTCTACTCATCAACTTGTAAGTAAACTTCAAACATAATACTACAACTCTAAAACACTTCTGGTACTATATCAGATTAACGAAAGAAGCACTGTAAGAACTCAAAACACTTTAGTAAAAAATATCTACCAACAACGTTTAGGCAAACGTAAGTACTGTACTGTAATTACTTGCTTACAAGACAAAATTAAGAATAATCAGTAGTCCATGATTTATGAATATTTCAAAATAAAAACATCCCCAAGTTTCAAATGATTGTATATGTAGTAAACAACCCTAGGACAACAAAGCCTTTCCAACAACAGTACACGCCCCTAATACCTGTTAATAAAATTTTATCTGAATTTTTTTAAATTTATCAAAATTAGATGATAAAAATCACTTAAAAATAAAAATGTATACTCCCAATACCCATTATTAAAACAAAATTTATTTATGAAATTTCTCTAATCAATGCAATCCAGCTGGCATTTAAAAAGTACAGAAATAAACTGGTAGATGCTGAAACTGAAAAGAATTAATCTGAAAACTCAAACATTTTCCAAAAATGATCCGTAGCGCAGCATGCATTCTTGAAAAATTAATAAAATCACAACTTGAAAAAATAAGACGAAAATGTGCTATATCTCAACACAGACTGTTCCATTAACGAGTACCTCTAACTTTAGCTCCAGCAGCATCTGAAGCTTTCACAAACGTTCTCTGCAGTTTAGTTTTCTTTCTTTCTTTGTATGCCATTCCAACACCTCGAGCTAAATAACTGACTTCTTCCATGACCTTTTCAGGATACCTGCAGCACAAAATGAAAAAAGTTATGATAATCAAAAGATCATTGTTAATACCTATCTACAAATCATATTAAAATGAAAAATATAAAGAACTTCATGTAAATGACCTTAAGCCTATCATCAAAGGAGAAATATAACAAATTTCTAAAGTAATTTGCATTTTTCCTGACTAAAAAAACCTGAGTCCTTTACTAATAGATGATGATAACAGCACTACAGTAATGGAATATGGCAGATAAAACCTTTAACGAGGTGTAAACAATCGGTAAGTACATTATCTGTCAGTAGCAGGGAGGTGACCGTCCCTGTCAGATCACAGCTCTTCACTTACATTGCAGCAAGGATTTACTTGGTGGTGGGTGTCGATAGGAAAGTTTGAGTAAAGGACATCTTAACAGGTTTGCTGAAGGTAATCATCTGTTCCTATTTTGAAATTTGGTTTTCGTAAAGGCCATGGAGCATGTGATTCCTTTATTACAATCTCCATTGCTGTACAGAAATCCCTAGATTGTGGTCAGAAAATTCGTATGATTGGCCTTGATTTTAGAGCTGCCTTTGACCGAGGTTAATCATGAGGCCCTTGTTTTCAAACAGTTGGGAGTGGGTAAGTCGTTTCTTAGCATTATTATTGATTTTTTTAAGAAATAGATCTCAAAGAGTTGTTGTTAATAGGTACCAGAGTGAGTATAGGAATGTGATATCTGATGTTCCTCAGGGTTAGTGTTCTTGGCCAATTACTTTTCATACTATATACACATGACATATGGTTAGGCCTAGAAAACAAGCTTGTTGCATAATGCAGATGATACTACTCTCTTTGCATCAATTCCATCTCCTGAATGTAGATCTGGGTTGCTGAATCCCTTAATAGAGCTCTAGCTAAAATTAGTGCATGGTGCAAATTATGGGGTATAAAGTTGAATCCTAACAAAACTCAAAGTATGGTTGTACTTTAAGTAAATGAAATTGGCTCCTCACCTCCAGATCTCACCATTGATAATGTTTCCTTAACTTTGTATGACTCTCAAAATTTTAGGTGTGATTCTCAAAAGCAAATTTACTTTTGAGATACACATTAGGTCAGTTTCTACTTCAACTGCACAAAAGATTGGCTTATTGAGAAAGTCTTTTAAGATTTTCGGTGATCAATCTATTCTAAGAAGTGTTTTAATTCTTTCATTCTACTTGTTTCGAGTATTGTTCTCCTGTCTGGTCTTCAGCTGCTGATTCTCATCTTAATTTGTTGGACAGAAACTTAAAGTCTATTAAATTTATTATTCCTGATCTAGATATTAATCACTAGCACCGTCATTCAATTAGTTCATTGTACATGTTGCATAAGAATTTTTATAACTCTGACCATCCTTTACATTCAGATCTTCCCGGAAAGTTCCATCCTTTTCGTAATACTATGCATGCAGTTACAGGTAGTCATCGACTAACGACAGAAATAGGACAGAGAGAAACGTCGTAAGTCAATTTCGACGTATGTCAAACTCGAAAAGTGAAGTTTCCGTAGATTTATTATGATGCGTCGTGATTCGGCAATCACCTCCATCATATTTTATCAATATTTTCTTACTGTTTATCATTATTTAATTTTCTTACTTCACAGGATATCATATGCTCTATTGATACATGTTCTATTTTATTTTTTAATTTTGAAAGCATCTTACCAATCAAGAATTACTTAATATTTTGTTTACCTTTGGTTATGATCAGCTGATCTGAAAGTCCTGCTAGCTACCATATCAAAAGATGGCGTATCTTTTATATAATTTCTCAACTTATTCGAAATATTTTCATGATGAATATTACCATCAGCGCCATTTTGTCACAAGAAATCAGTTTCCATAGAGTTCGTTTTAGCCATTATTATTAGGTATCATGCGAAATCGTTCTAGCTCTTTCTCTGTGCGTGCTGCTTGCATGAGTGTGTGTGTGCTTGCTCTAATAAATCCTTATTGTATTCCATTTTTCAATTTTGGAAACATTTTTGCAGTCAACAATTACCAACTTTTTTGTTTACCTTTGGTTGTGATCAGCTGTGCTGTTGATCTGACGGTCCCTCATTGCACATACAAATGGCGCATTGTTTATAAAATTAATTAATTTATTTGAAATATATTCATGATGAATGTTACATGATATCATAGTTTTCATATACTTCGTTTATAGCCATTATCATTAACCATACAAATATGTTCTCTCTCTTTTTCTGTGTACGTGCGTTTGTACGGCTAGTTCATTTTTAAAGCTTTGTACAGCATTTATATTCATTTTATCATTAAGCCTTCATATTTCACTAGAACTTATAGTGTTTAATAGTGGCTTATTAAAGCATGTTTATGTGCTATTTTTCAATTTCGGGAGCACTTCAATATTTAACAATTACTTTGGTTTTACTATATATATTGTTTATATAATTTTCTCCCTCCCTCTCAGAATTGAGATCGTTTTCTTTGTGATTCTCATTAAAACCTTCCCTGTGCTAACAATCCATTTACTCAGGGACAAGCTGCTGAAGTTTGTTTTGAATTAACACCTCATAGACATACCTGGGCATAGTAGCCATTGATCCGGGTCATCGGTTACATTACAGCGACTCTTAATCCGGAAGGCTTGGCAATAAATTCAGGGACAAAGCTGAAGATTACCTGTTTCCATTACCTTGAATGGAAGACGTCATAGGAAAGACCACGAAGTTTACTTACTCTCTTAGCTGAGGCCAAAGAGATAATTTTTACAGTCAGGCGAAGATCCGATGCCTGGCATAACGGTTCGTAAGGAGCTCCTTTTAGAGACCGTAAAACACAAACTTTTCATGGATGTGGTCCAACTTTCGACTGAGGGCAGGTAAGCTAAAAACTCTGTGAGGAGAGAGAACTCCAACGATGAGGAATTATCAACCCCTTTCAACCTAAATGCTAGGCTCAAGGCTGAGTGATAACTTTTCACAACCGAGACAGGAATTTCCCCACCAGAAGGTACAAAAGAAAATTCACTATTGCTGGAATAGTGGCATCGAGAGAAGAGATACCCATTTCACGACACCAACCACAGAAGACTGCCCACTTAGCCTGCTACACTGCAGCTGAAGATTCCCGGAGGTATCCGGAAACCATTTTTGCAACATGTTGCAAAAATCCTCTCTTCGCAAAGAGATGCTAGATAACCTCCAAGCATTAAGACGTAGGGACTCTACGGCTTTGAGGTAGAATTTTACATGGGGTTGCCAGAGTAGATCGTGACGTGGAGGAAATTCTCTCGAGACTTCTGTTAGCAATTGAAGATGGTCTGGGAACCGTTCCGCGTTAAGCCCTATTTGGCCTATAAGGGTCATTGCTAAGTAGGTGGACGAACTTGCCTTATTGAGTACTCTTCTCATAAGGCAAACTTGGAAACATGTAGATATGGATATTGTCCCATCGTTATTGAATTGTCTCTTGCCAGAGAGCCTGATGATCCAGTAACGGGGAGCAGTACAGCTGGAGCATGCTGTTCAGGGGTGTTGCAAACAGATCCACAGTCAGGGAACTCTACAGTCCAGAATTTGTTGGCTACTAGGTTATTCAAAGATAACTCTGAGCCCACTATCCAAGTAGCTCTGCTCAGAATGGCCACAATGAAGCAAGCTGATAGGGAAACACAGTTGCCTCCTACTCATCTTAGCCTCTCCACTGCTCGATG
Source organism: Palaemon carinicauda (assembly GCF_036898095.1). Lineage (NCBI taxonomy): Eukaryota > Metazoa > Arthropoda > Malacostraca > Decapoda > Palaemonidae > Palaemon > Palaemon carinicauda. The sequence continues at coordinate 24,925,157 of NC_090738.1, read as the reverse complement.
GCAAAGGTGCTGAGAAAAGGTCCCGCCTTGATTGTTTATGCAAGCTACCACCGCAGTGTTGTTGTTCATCGACACCACGGAGTGGCCTGCCAAGGGCTGATGAAACTTGCAAGGACTGAAAAGCTGCCCTCATTTCCAAGGACATTTCTGTGCTGGGATCTTTCAGACTTGGACCAGAGCCCAGAGGCTGTGTAATGCTGCAAATGGGGCCCTTTCCCCTTGATGCGTCAGTGAAGAAGTGAAGACCATCAATTGGGGGGGGGGGGGTTTACCCCCCGATGGGTTGGTATCTGATGTCCACCATCTCTGGTCTCTTTTTTGGGGGGTTCCTGAGGTCTTTGCTGGGTCCAAGTGGACTTCAGCTGCCACTGGAGAAGCCTTATGCATTGATTTGTTGGTCATCTGGAGCTCCAGGGCAGATAGGTGGCCTGTAAGACATAGTCACTGATGTGCTGGCAGCGAGACTAGTAGTAAGAAGGGGACTACCAACGTCTTCAGTCTCTCTATTTTGCTCTTGGAGGGAATGACTTTCCCTAGGTATACCAGCTTTGTGTTGGCTCAGATCACGGCAAAACTCAAAACCCTGACTTGGTGTTGGAGAAGGGAATTTCCCAAGTCTGCTAGAATCAGCTAGTCGGCCCAGTGTCTTAACAAGCGAATGCCTTTCCTGGGAGTCCCTGTGAAAAAACAGAGGTGGTGCAACCATGTCAAATTACAGCACCTTAAACTGGTATTGGGGATTGTCTTGGATGATTTTTAAATACTTCCGCCAAAAGTATGCCCATTCCAGTGTTGTCACGACGTCCTTGGGTCCGACTGCTCGTCTGACCGTGTCTGCCGTCTACATCCTGAAAGAAGTTTGTTAAACCAACTTGCTCAGAGAAGAAGGGGCAAATACTAGTATCCAACCTCCAGGCGCCTTTTCTACAAGAAAGAGTAAACTGTAGAAATCTGGAGACCCCATCGTCGGACGTGTTCTCCCTTTTTGGGAACAGGCAGTCACGAGGTGGCATTCCCTCTCTCATGACCTTGTGATGTAATAACTTACTCATGTGTTGATGACGTAAAGCCAGAGTCAGGATGTTCGGGCGAACGCTAAGGTTTGTGTAGATTGTCAAGAAGCTCGCCCTCACACCTCAACAGATAGAGGGGCATGTGTAAGTTTTTCTCTGAACTGTGGATTATTTTAGCTCTGGAGTCAACTCGATCACACGATGGAGTTCACGAGCAACACTTGCTCGCGAAAGATATTGTGGGGAGAGCTCTTCATTAAACTTGGCGTCGCTTGTCAATACTGCCGCAGGAGTTTGGCATGCTGACCAGTGCAATCCAGAATTAGGATTGGCTAAAGAGACTAGACGAATCATCCAGATGGACGAGTCATGGTTGAAGAAAAGATAAGTACTCCGAACTCACTGAGAGGTATCACAGCTGACTCAAGTCTACGCGCTACCTCGTTGTCCCATTCTGACGAACCATGCTACGAGGGGCTAGAGAAAGGCATGGAAGAAACCAAGACCCTTCTCGACACCCCGCACGAAGAAGACCAATCAGAAGAAAACCCAACTCGCAGGCAAGAAAGGTGCTGCTCCTTGAGAAAATCTGGACGATACCTTGGACCTCACACTCACTCCGCCGACTGGGCAAACTAACTCAGGTACGGGAAAAGTGTCGTCAGCGTGGTGACAAGAAGACCAAGGTCCAGCTCTAGGTTGGCCATAATTAGCCTTCCCAACGTAACTCCGAGGAGTGCTGAATCAAAGTTGCTCTTGCATAATTTCCAAGGGAGCCTGCGCAAGCAGTGACAGGGTGACAAGGTGTACAAGGAGAGAGAACCAGGTAGGGCCTCATCGATGTCGACAATAGCCCCTAAAAGTTAAGGACTATGAGACTTGTTAATGGAAACTAGGGACAGCAAGTGGTCCTGCAGCAGCTAACGAGACTTGTTTTGTGCCCTTAGGGTACGGAGGAAAGGCAGTCTCTCCTGCACGCGGGAAAGGCGACCTACCCCTGTTGTTGCTGGAAGTGATTCTATTGGTGGCAGTAGAGAGTTGTCTAACGCTTGGAGGCAGCACACACTGCTCCCCGTCAACAAGCTGAGCTCCAGTTGAAGGTAGGCACCAAGAACTGCCGATGATGATACTACTGAGTCACCGTCCTATTCCAGCATTAGAAGGATCAAGGGAGACCACGACGATTGGTTCGAGCTTGTAATTGTCTCATGTCGATTCAGCAACAGGAACGGGACGAACATGCTGGTAGAACGAGTGAAGGTCAAAGATCAGCACTCCAAGGGGCTAGAAAAGGCAAAGACGAATCCAAAACCTTACTCGTTATCCCGTGTGGAGAAGACTACTTCAAAGAAGACCTAACCAGCGAACGGGAAGTGTTCCCCAAGAGACGTAGGAACATGCATCGGACTTAGCACCCCTCCAGTAGCCGAGTCATCACAGAACGAGAGAGTGCGCCGCCTTCAGCTCCGCAAGCAAGACAAAGGTCGAGCTCCGGGTCGGCCTCAATGAAGACCAATATGGAGAAAGCCTAACCAGCAAACGAGAAAGTTGTCCCCTGAGAGGAGCAGAAAAATGCTTCAGACTTTTCACTCCCTCTGTTGGCTGAGCTAACTCAGAACGAGGCAGTGCGCAGTCATCAGGCATGGAAGAGACAACTCAGGAGAGGAACTAACCCGCGTACAGGAAAGGTTACCCCAGAGAGGAGCAGAATTATGCATCAGACTTTGCACTAAGTCCGCCGGTTGAGCTAACTCAGAACAATAGAGTGCACAGTTGTCAGGCGTGGAAGAGATCACTCATGAAAGGACCCAACCCAAATATGGGAAAGGTGTCCCCGGAGAGTATGAACTTGCTTCAGACTTTGCACTCCCTCAGCCAGCTGAGCTAACTCAAAACGGGGGAATGGGTAGTCATCAGCACTATGGAGCAAGACTGAGGTCGAGCTCTAGGTCGACAGCAAGTGGTCTGCTCGAATAAAAACAGTGAAGGTGCATCAAAGAAGAGCAACTCCCCAAAGGGAAGAGATCGAGCAGTATGAAGAAGTAAGAAGAGGTTTCTCCGTACTCAAGGAAATACACCGGAGACAAAACTTTTTCGACTTCCTGCACGCCGAATCCTAAACAGCAACAATTACACCTGTAAAAATAAAATCAAAAGAACAAATTAGTCAAAGGCCAGTTATAAAGGTTAATCAGTAGAGAAAGAGATATTGTCCGTTCTCTACCGAGCCAAAAGCAAAAATGATGAGAACACAGGTGTGTTTGAGCTGGATAGCCGGTACTACCCCCTAACACCCCGCTAACTAGCGGTGGGGTAGTTATACCTCGCTAAAAGTTTTATGGCTAGTTTTCCAGCTTTGCCAAAGTATATTCCCTAATTAAGAGAGGTAGGGTTTGTATTAGTGATAGAACAAAGATAATTTCAATAAAGAATTGAAATACAAAAGAAAACAAACCATATCTGCCTTCAGAAGTAGATTTACATAATATATTTATAACTCCACTATGAAGTGAGAGCGATAGTAAACCTCGATATGGTGAGAGATTACTGAACTAGATAAAAGGACAAAGGTTTTTATTTAGGTGAACCTTGATATGGTGAGGGACTACAGTACTGTACTACTACATAAAATGACCGAAGTTTTTTATCCAAGTAGGTATAAACTTTAATTCCATTTAAAGTGGCATCACCAAAGGATAGAGTATTTCAACTTTAACCACAAAAATATTACCTGCAACCCAAAAGTTCTATATTGGCATATACTTGTGCCAAACAGACCAAGCGTTCTTCTGGTAAAGCATCATAGTGTGTTTCCATGAACTCCTTCTTCAGAGCCCAATGTTCATCACTTTCGTAAAATGAACGATAGGATTCAATATCCCAATCACCGGTGCCACCCATACTTGTTGTTTGGTATCTGCAATTGAAAATAAAATGGTTAAAATAGGGTAACAACTAGCAAAATGATATTTTCATATTAAAATAAATTTTTGAACATACTTACCCGGTGGATATATATATAGCTAATGTCTCTGACGTCTGACAGAAAATTCAAAACTTGCACCGATCGAAGATTGGTCAGCAGGGTGTACAACTAGCGCCACCACTCGCCTGGATACTGTAACCATTCCCAACATCCTCAGGTCTCCTCTGCCCGTAGGGTCTCTAGAGGGGCGGAAGGGAGTGAGTTTAATTATATATATCCACCGGGTAAGTATGTTCAGAAATTTATTTTAATATGAAAATATAATTTTTAAACATTTAACTTAGCCAGTGGATATATATATAGCTGATTCACACCCTTGGTGGAGGGTAAGAGACCAGCAGTAAACATCATAGGAATATAACTCAAGAGTTTTGATATAAAACAAATTTAAGAATTAGAACCTGATAAGGAAGCTGACTTTGATGATACTCTGCCTCATTAGTCCGCTATCCTTATGAAGCCCAGCGATCCACTCAGGGGGCTGAAAGACCTCTAGGAGCTGTCATATCTGGGGTGACCACCCCTATGACAGGACCTCAACCAATACCCTTGATCTGGGTGCTCTCAAGAAACAAGTTTGACCACCCGCTAAAATCAAATGATTGCAGAAGACTGTCCCAGTCTTCACATACAACCAAAAAGATAATAGTTTCAAGAGAAGAAAAAAGGTATTAGGATTAGGGGAATGTAGTGGTTGAACCTTCACCCACTACTGCACTCGCTGCTACGAATGGTCCAAAAGTGTAGCAGTCCTCGTAAAGAGTCTGGAAAATTTTTAAACAATGTGAAGCAAACAAAGATTTACTCCTCCAGTAGGTTGCATCCATAATGCTTCGTAAGGAACGATTTTGCTTAAAAGCCACTGACGTTGCCACAGCTCTGAAGGTCAGTCTAACTGCAGTGAGCGTGAGCCTCTCTAAGAGCCAGAAAAAAATATACGATAAGGCATTCTTAGACATCGGTAAGGAGGGCTTCTTGACTGAACACCATAAAGACTCAGATTCACCATGTAAATTTTTGGTTCTGTCAATGTAAAATTTAAGTGTTCTCACAGGTCATAGGACTCTCTATCTTGTTACCAACCACAACTGACAGGTTGGGGATCTTAAAAGATTTAGGCCATGGATGGGAAGGACGCTCATTCTTGGCTAAGAAACCAAGCTGCAAAGAGCATACTGCCTTACCAGTACAGAAGCTGACGTTCTTACTGAATGCATGAACCTCACTAACTCTTTTTGCAGTAGCAAGACTCACTAAGAAAAGTGTCTTCAGAGTAAGATCTTTAAAAGAAGTTAAGTACAAAGGTTCAAAACTTTCTCAGACATCAGAAATTTAAGGACAACATCCAAGTTCCAAGCTGGCGTCATTACCCCATGCTTCTTGGAAGTCTCGAAAGACTTGAGAAGGTCTTTATTGTTCGAGAGGTCTAGGTTCCTGTGTCTGAACACTGCAGCTAACATGCTCCTGTAACCTTTAATGGTAGAGGCAGAAAAGTTACGTACATTCCTAAGGTGTAGCAGGAAGTCAGTGATTTGAGCTATAGAGGTATAGGACGAGGAAAAGGAGGTGGCCTTGCACCAATCTCGAAATACCTCTCATCTAGACTGATAGATCCTGATGGTAGAGGATCTCCTTGTTCTGGCAATTGCTCTAGCTGCCTCCTTCGAAAAACCCTCGAGCTCTAGAGAGTCCTCAATAATCTGAAGGCAGTTAGATGAAGCGTGTGGAGGCTTTGATGGAACCTCTTCATTGAGAAGATCCAACCACATTGGCAGGCTTCTTGGAAAGTCCACCATCCACTGATGTACCTCGGTGAACCATTCTCTTGATGGCCAGAGGGGAGCAACCAACGTCAACTTGGCCCTTCGTGAGAGGTGAACTTCTGTAGGACTTTGTAAATCATCTTGAATGGGGGAAACGCATACACCTCCAGGTGAGACCAGTCCTGTAAGAACGCATCGACGTGGACTGCCTCTGGATCTGGAACTGGAGAGCAGTAAGAAGGAAGCCTCTTAGTTATTGAGGTTAAACAGGTCTATGGACGGACATTCTCATATCCGCCATAGTTTCTCGAACACCACCTAATGAAGAGTCTATTCCCTGGGAATGACTTGGCTTCTTCTGCTTAGGCAGTTTGCCATCACGTTCCTTTCTCCCTGAATAAACCTTGTAAGTAAGGTGATGTTTCTTTCCTTAGTCCAAACTAGATCCTTTGCAGTTAAGTAAAGGGACTGCGAGTGGGTCCCGCCTTGCTTGGCGATGTAGGCTAACGCTGTGGTGGTGTATGCGCTCACCTGCACCACTTTGTATCAAATCAGTCTTTCGAAACTTTGCAGGGCCAAAAGAACTGCTAGAAGCTCCTTCTGGTTGATGTGAAGCTTTACCTGGTCTTTGGTCCAAAGGCCCGAGCACTCTAGACTGTCTAGTGTTGCTCCCCACCCCGCGTCCAAAGCGTCTGAGAACAACACATGGTCTGGGTTCTTGTGGACAAGAGAGAGGCCTTCCTGAAGTCTGAGATTGACATCCCACCATTTCAGGCAAGTCATGATCGTTTCTGGAAGTGGTATGGACACTGCTTCTAAGCCCTTCTCCTTGTCCCAATGGTGGTTGAGGTGAAACTGGAGAGGGCGAAGATTGAGTCTTCCTAGGGAGACAAACTGCTCCAGAGACGAGTGTGTTCCCAGTAGACTCATCCACATCCTTACAGAGCAACTGCTCTTCTTCCGATAAAGACGAATCTTTAAGAGAGCTTGCTCGAGTCTTGATGGCGATGGAAAAGCCCGAAAATCTAGACTCGGTATCTCCATCCCCAAACAGAGAATAGTTTGAGATGGGGTCAGTTGAGACTTTTCCTTGTTTACTAGGAGACCTAAGCCCTTCGCTAGGGTCAAAGTCCATCTGAGGTCCTTCAGACAGCGAATGAAGGATGATGTCCTGAGTAGCCAGTCATCTAGGTAAAGGGAGGCTCTGACACCTGCAGAGTGCAGGAAGCTCGCCACGTTCCACATGAGCTTCGTGAACACAAGAGGAGCAGTGCTGAGACCGAAGCACAGAGCTCGAAATTGGAACACTTCCTTCCCATACACGAACCTTAGATAATGTTGGAAGGTCGGATGGATAGGGATATGGAAGTATGCGTCCTGGAGATCGAGTGAGGTCATCCAATCGCTTTCCCTTACTGTTGCAAGCAAGCACAGACTTGGAAGTTTCCATAGTGAACTTTGTTTTCAGGATAAACACATTGAGCGCTCTCACGTCCAGCACTGGTCTCCAACCTCCTGAGTTCTTTGGAACTAGGAAGAGGAGGTTGTAAAAGCCTGGAGACTGATGGTTTAAAAAACTTCACCACAGCTCCCTTCTCTAACAAAAGGGACACCTGTAGGTGCAAAACTTATCTTCTTGCTTCCTCTCGGTATCTGGGAGAGAGATCTATCGGCTTTTGGATAAGAGGTGGTTTCTTTACAAAAGGTATTATGTACCCCTCCTTCACCAAGAGGACAGACCATTGGTATGCTCCTCTTCTCTCCCAAGCCTGCCAGAAGTTCTTCAATCTGGCTGGAGGGAAGGCAAAGATTGACTTGCCAAGACTTCTTATGGTCTCACAGCAAACGCAAAGCTCTCTTAGAAGACCGAGAGAGCACCAATTTAGCAGCCAACCCTAAGGTGAATTCTGAAGGAGGCAAGCGTGGAGCAGCAGGAACAAAATGCGAAGGAAAAACTTCCTTAAAAAGTCATGATCTTCTTAAAATCCAAAGATTGTTTGGCAGATCTAGGTTCTTCTTCTTCAGACAAGATACCCAAAGGTACAGCTGGGGAAGGGGGATATATCCTCTTTCTCCTCAGAATAAACTTCATCCGGATGCTCGATGTTCTTGCGGATGGTGGGACAATAATAAGTCGAGATGGAAAAGCTTGACAACTAGCAACAACCTGTTGATGAAGAACAGGTAGAGGTTGAAGGTCGACGTCACGTCGGGACAGCTTCGACTGACGTTCGACGTCACGGTGAGGTTGTCAATCGGCGTCACGGAGAAGCTGTCGATCGGCGTCACGCAATAGGGGTCACGTCAGCGTGATGTGAAACCTCATGCTTAGAAGTCTGATAAGAGTCACGCTCAACAGCACCGTGACGCTCCGCAAGCAAAGGTTCCTTTCGCTCAGGAGCTGGACAGTATGACTGCATTAACGTCGATAGTTTCGACTGCATGTCCTGCAGCCTATTAAAATTAGGATCGTGCACATGAGGATCAGAACGTGACTTCGGCAACGTTCGATCCGAAACATCAATGAGGATAACGGGAGCAGCGCTCACGTCACGTCTGGAACGTCCAGACGAAATTAAAGAACCGTGACCCTGTGCAGGGGTCTCCGGGGCAACAAAACCAGACGTTATAAAGGAACGTTTGGCAGGAGAGCATTCCTCAGATGAAATTAGACGTTCTGGACTGCTCTAATGACTGCAGCCAGGATGTACATTTTGTTCTGAAGGAACCAATTTCCTCTTGAGAGGTCTTTAAACCTGGCGCCAGGAATTTTTTACCGACGCTAACGTCGGTAAAGGCAAACATTACAATAAACGTCAACCGCAACACGTGAGGGAACGTCTGTTCGTTGTTAAAAACCTATCGTTCCCTTTGGTCTTTTGACATTCCTTCTCTCAGGGGTTGGGGAGCTTGAAAGCGGTCTAGGACTAGGCGAACGGCAAGTACGTACAGACGAACCCTCCGCAACACTGAACACGTTTTTCGCACTTTTTTCACTGACACTCGCATTTTTTAATAATTTCACATCAGACATGAATAAAGCTGATTTCTATCCGTAGCAAGCAATTCTCCCTTAAGCCAAAAGGTTAGAATTCCGAAATATGTCCTTTAGTGTAGGCTCATTAGTACATAATTGTATCTCACATGTAAAAATAAATAAACATACATATATATAAGTAAAAGTGAAATATATAAAGTAAAAGTTAAAAATGTTCAGCGACTTGGGACGAGAATAAAAAACTAGATCGCTAAGGACTATGTTTTCTCTCTTTCTCTCCCTGTACAGTGACTTGGGACGAGAATAAAAAAATAGAACGCAAAGAACTACGTTTTATCTCTCTCTCTCACCCTGTACAGTGACTTGGGACGAGAATAAAAAACTAGATCGTGAAGAACTACGTTTTCTCTCCCTCTATCCCTATACAGTGACTTGGGACGAGAATAAATATCTGAATCGAGAAGAACAATGTTTCCTCACTCTCTATCTCCCTGTACAGTGACTTGGGACAAGAAAAAAGATCTGGATTGTTACCTCCCCTCTCTCTCTCTCTCCCTCTCTTATTACAAGAGTACTGGCTAAGCCACTCACTTTCTGCCAATAAAAGGTTATTTGACTACAGAAAAATACTAGAAGAACTAATCAATTGCAAAATAACATGTTCCTTTTATTAGTATTTAAAAAACTTCAGTTTGTAAGAAGAATGTACTAAACGTCAAAATCGATGCAAAGTGAAATCGTGATTCTCTCTCTCTATAGTAACGATACTGAAAACTGCGTAGCATAAATAAACTTAACGCTAGTTAATCTTTGAAAACAGATCGAAGACTATCCAAAGAAAAAATTTATTAAAAAGACAAAAATTCACTTAAAATATTCATCTCATCGATCCATAAAAATATAAAATTTACTCGGTATTTAGTATAAATGGAGTGGGGATCGATGAGGCCTTAGTAAGGCGGGTGAGATATAAAAATATAGAGGTAAATCTTTAAATATCAACAAGAATATATGAAGTGATAAAATAAACACTATAATCTTAAAGCCTTTCACACACTTCCCATACACTGTGGAAGGGTTGGCCATTATGGAAAATCCAGAGAGATCAAATAAGCAAGGGTAAAAATTTTTCTCTCCCTTCAAAACGTTTCTCTTGAAGGACTTTATTGTTTGAGGAAAAATCATAAGAATCCAATCAAGCGAAAGCCATAAACCAAAAAATCAAGTACTTCACCAAAGCAGTAGAAAAACTTGAGGTTAGCGCAAGTGATGGCACTAGTTGTACACCCTGCAGACCAATCTTCAATCGCCGCGAGTTTTGAATTTTCTGTCAGACGTCAGAGACATTAGCTATATATATATCCACCGGCTAAGTTAAATGTTTAAAAATGATACTTTTATTACTATCGAAACTAGAATCCGCTATAAGAAATGGGCAAGTTGGCTAGTTTGGTATTCTTCTCTACAGTAAACGGTTAATGGGGCTGGGGCATAACAACTAACCTATCAGCCGATTAAAATGTGAAGTCTATTGTTTAAATTTGGGAGACTGATGGGAAGTTATTGTGTGCATGAATTATTTGAATTCGCTTTTGTCAGCTGTTCCGATTTTTGTACGAGGTAATCATTACCTGGCCTTTTTAACCAAATGTGAGCTTCCAAATATTTACGCACAAAATTCCAGGCTGTTCTTCTACAACAGCCATTTTTTTTTCACCTTCCCTTTCAGTATCAGATTAACAATTATCACATAAAAACATTGCCGAGAGGGAAGTACAATCTATTTTGAAATTTAGAGTACAGTAATTTCATCTACAGTATTTCAGCATTGACTATGTTGAAAACGCTCTCCGTTCAGTATTTAGGTATTATTGCTTGAGTGAAAGCAAAAAATATTCTATGAATAATGACCAACATCGCTTGCCTGCACACCTCATCCATGTACTGCTTGCCAGAAAAGACCAGCAGTGAGGTAATGTTAACTCTGCAATCATAGCGAGCCACAGCGAAGCAAAAAACATTAGAGGGATGTAAAGTGAATCTTAGATGATGGTTATAGTACATTTATTTTCAGCCACTTGCATGAACCATATTTTTTTACATTTCTGATCATATTATTACTGCAAATCACTTGTTTAGGGTTTCCCACTGGCCCCCACAACTGTCATTAGAGTACTGTATACATTTACGTCATTAGAGTACTGTACAGTGAACCCTCGTTTATCACGGTAGATAGGTTCCAGTCGCGGCCGCGATAGGTGAAAATCCGCGAAGTAGTGACACCATATTTACCCATTTATTCAACATGTATATTCAGACTTTTAAAACCTTCCCTTGCATGTAGTACTGTTAACAAACTACCCTTTAATGTACAGAACACTTAATGCATGTACTACAGTACCCTAAACTAAAACAGGCACAAATATTAAAGGTGATTTTATATCATGCATTTCCTAAACATGCTAAAAAGCACGATAAAAAATGGCAACCAATGTTTTGTTTACATTTATCTCTGATCATAATGTAGAAACAAACTGGAGGTAGAGCTTTGCTTATTACCCAGACATATTTCCCATACTTTTCCCTTAGAACTACATCACATCTTCCTACTTTAGATATATAGATATATATATATATATATATATATATATATAATATATATATATATATATATATATATATATATATATATATATATATATATATATATATATATATATATATATATATATATATATATACAGTATATATATATATATATATATATATATATATATATATATATATATATATATATATATATATATATATATATATATATATATGTGTGTGTGTGTGTGTATATATATATATATATATTTATATGTATACACATATACATACCTACATATATACATAAATACATGCATATATATATATATATATATATATATATATATTACTGTATATATATGGGTTATGGAAAAAATCCGCGAAGTGGTGAATCCGCGATGGTCGAACCGCGAAGTAGCGAGGGTTCACTGTATACATTTACCAAATAATTATTAGATTTCAGTGGGAAACAAGTTTAGAGAGGAGAAACAACAAAATCCAGTGATCCCAAACAATAATAATTGTTGGAAATGCATGATGAACACAAGAAAACGAGTTAAAAAAAATATATGGTACACAAGTGGTTGTGAAATTAAAGTATCATAACTACCAATGATTCACATTACGTCCCTCAAATGGTTTGCGTCTAGCCGTGGCTGGTTCTGCTTGCAAATAAACATTACCTCACTACAACTCTGTTCTGGCAAACAAGTAAATGGATGTGCTGTACACATTACTTTGGGGAAATCTACTTTCACATGAGCCACATAAAGAACAGCGAGTATTTGATATAATCAAGGACCAAAATATTGAATTGATTGAATGTTCCTGTAGAAGACACCGTCTAGGAATGGTAGTTATGCTAAAACAAACGGTTGTGAGAAAAAAGGCTCTTGTAAAACAGCATCCGGGAACTTGCATACTTTGAAGCTCTTACTTGGTTAAAAAAGGCACCTAATGGTTACATAAAAAAGCTGTTAAAAAATAATGAAAAAAATCAGAATTCCTTCTCCATAGGGCTCAATACTACACTGTATTCTAGAAGCTTTATTCCACCTGTGACCAAGTTGTGGAATGATCAGGTAGTTAAATCGGTGGAACTTCAAAAGTTCAAACTTGCAGCAAATATTTTTTTGTTGAACAGGCAGCCATACGGTACGTCTTTTTTATAGTTTATGTATCAAAGATCTTTTAATGTTACTATTCTTAAAACATTTTAATTGTTCATGACTTTTCTTATGGTTTATTTATTGGCTTATTTCATTTCCTAACTGTGCTCTTTTTCCCTGTTAGCACCGTTGGGTTTATAGCATCTTGCTTTTCCAACTAGGGTTGTAGCTTAGTAACAATACTAATACAGTAATGATAATAATACAGTAATGATAATAATACAGCAACCCACAATCAAGTATCCCCTAGGTAAACAGTGAATTTAAAAATGAAATGGCATTTCTTATTATTATTTGTTAAGCTACAACCCTAGTTGGAAAACCAGAATTCTATAAGCCCGAAGGCTCCAACAGGGAAAATAGCCCAGTGAGGAAAGGAAATACGATATTTTAATTATAAAATAAATTTTTGAATATACTTACCCGGTGAATATATAATAGCTGCTGCTCCGGCGGCTCGACAGAAAACACACAAAAACTCGCGAGCGATCGCTATGAAGGTTGCCAACTATCGGCCAGATACCGCATATGCATGTAAACAAGCCTCAATTCTTCTCATCCCGCTCTAACTGGACACAGCACTCTTTCAAGTTCGTTGCCTACGATCTCTGATAAGCAAGGTATATCAAAAGATTTAGGCCAAGGACGAGAAGGCAGTTCATTTTTGGCCAGGAAACCAAGTTGAAGTGAACATGTGGCTTTTTCTGTAGAAAAGCCGATGTTCTTACTGAAGGCATGAAGTTCACTGACCCTTTTAGCCGAAGCCAAGCACACTAGGAAAAGCGTCTTGAGGGCGAGATCCTTCAGGGAGGCTGAATGTAATGGCTCAAACCTGTCTGACATGAGGAACCTTAGGACCACGTCTAAGTTCCATCCAGGAGTCGCCAAACGACGTTCCTTAGAGGTCTCGAAAGACTTAAGGAGATCTTGGAGATCTTTATTGTTGGAAAGATCTAAGCCTCTATGACGAAAGACCGAAGCCAACATGCTCCTGTAGCCCTTAATCGTGGGAGCTGAGAGGGAGCGAACATTTCTCAGATGTAAAAGAAAATCTGCGATTTGGGCTACAGAGGTACTGGACGAGGACACAGATGCTGACTTGCACCAGTCTCGAAAGACTTCCCACTTCGACTGGTATACTCTGATGGTAGAAGCTCTCCTCACTCTTGCAATCGCACTGGCTGCCTCCTTCGAAAAGCCTCGAGCTCTTGAGAGTCTCTCGATAGTCTGAAGGCAGTCAGACGAAGAGCGGGCAGGCTTTGATGAACATTCTTTACGTGGGGCTGACGTAATAGATCTACCCTTAGAGGAAGACTTCTTGGAATGTCTACCAGCCATTGAAGTACCTCGGTGAACCACTCTCTCGCGGGCCAGAGGGGAGCAACCAACGTCAACCTTGTCCCTTCGTGAGAGGCGAACTTCTGCAGTACCTTGTTGACAATCTTGAATGGTGGGAATGCATATAAGTCCAGATGAGACCAATCCAGTAGAAATGCGTCTATGTGTATTGCTTCTGGATCTGGGACTGGAGAGCAATAGATTGGAAGCCTCTTGGTCATCGAGGTGGCAAAGAGGTCTATGGTGGGAATCACCTGACCCCTCCGACTGAGACAGTCTGCCAAGACGTTCAAGTCCCCCTGGATAAATCTCGTTAACAGGGAGATGCCTCGATTTCTTGACCAAATGAGCAGGTCCCTTGCGATCTCGTACAGCGTGAGGGAGTGTGTGCCTCCTTGCTTGGAGATGTACGCCAAAGCTGTGGTATTGTCGGAGTTGACCTCTACCACTTTGTTTCGAAGGAGGCTTTCGAATTTCATCAAGGCCAAGTGGACTGCCAATAGCTCCTTGCCGTTGATGTGCATGCTCTTCTGACTTGAGGTCCACAGACCTGAGCATTCCCGACCGTCCAGGGTCGCACCCCAACCCAAATCCGACGCGTCTGAGAACAACACGTGGTTTGGGTTCTTGACTGCTAGGGATAGTCCCTCTCTCAGACTGATATTGCTGTTCCACCATTTCAGGCATGCCTTTACTGGTTCGGAGACCGGCATTGATACCTTCTCTAACGTCTTGTCCTTGTTCCAGTGAAAGGCTAGATGGAACTGGAGAGGCCGAAGGTGTAGTCTTCCTAGCGAGACAAACTGCTCCAGGGATGATAGAGTCCCTACGAGACTCATCCATTTCCTGACTGAACACCGTTCTCTCTTCAGCATTAGTTGGACTTTGAGCAGAGCTTGTTCTATTCGGGTGGCAGACGGAAAAGCCCGAAAAACTGGACTGCGAATCTCCATCCCTAAATATAGAATAGTCTGGGATGGGATCAGTTGGGACTTTTCTAGGTTGACCAAAAGTCCCAATTCCTTGGTCAGACCCAACGTCCAATGAAGATCCTGCAGACAGCGATGACTGGACGATGCCCTGAGAAGCCAGTCGTCCAAGTACAGGGAGGCTCGGATTCCCGATAAATGGAGGAATTTTGCCACCTTCCTCATGAGCCTCGTAAACACGAGAGGAGCAGGACTGAGGCCAAAGCACAGGGCCCGAAACTGGTACTGTATACCACATTCCTGAAAACAAACCTCAGAAACGGTTGGGAATCCGGGTGTATAGGAATGTGGAAGTACGCATCTCGTAGGTCGAGAGAGACCATCCAGTCTCCCTTTCTGACCGCTGCTAAGACGGACTTCATGGGCTCCATAGTGAAGTTTGTTTTCGTAACAAAAACGTTGAGCGCACTGACGTCTAGCACCAGTCTCCAACCTCCTGTATTCTTTGGGACTAGGAAGAGACGGTTGTAAAACCCCGGTGATTGAAGGTCCGAGACTTTCACCACCGCTCCCTTCTCTAGCAACAGAGACACTTCTTGGTTTAGGGCTTGTCTCTTTGACTCCTCTCGGTACCTGGGAGAGAGGTCTATGGGAGTTGTCACTAGAGGAGGTTTGCGTACAAACGGAATTTTGTACCCCTCTCTGAGCAACCGAACAGACTCTTGGTCTGCACCCCTCTTCTCCCAGGCCTGCCAGAAGCTCTTCAATCTGGCTCCTACCGCTGTTTGAGGCTGTGGGCAGTCAGACTCTGCCACGTGAGGACTTGGCTCCTCTCTTCTTACCTCTCTTTCCCTCGGCACGAGCGCTTCCCCTGCTGGGAGCTCTGCCACGAAAGGGCGGGATAAATCTGGATGCCGGAGTCTCGATCCTGGGTCTTACAGCAAAGGATGTAGAAGGAGTCCCTTTGCGAGCAGAGGACGCCATCAAGTCATGGGTGTCCTTCTGCACAAGCGAAGAAGCTATATCCTTAACCAGTTGTTGCGGAAACAAGGACGCTGATAAGGGAGCAAAGAGCAGTTCTGATCTCTGACAGGGAGTGACTCCTGCCGAAAGAAAAGAGCAAAGGGTATCTCGCTTCTTTAAGACTCCCGACGTAAAGGTGGAGGCGAGCTCATTGGAGCCATCGCGGATGGCTTTATCCATACATGACATGATAAGTAAGGAAACATCTTGGTCAGCAGACGAGATTTTCCTACTTAAAGCTCCTAATGACCAGTCAAGAAAGTTGAATACTTCAAAGGCCCTGTATACGCCTTTAAGCAGATGGTCAAGGTCCGAGGAGGACCAACTAATCTTCGAGCGTCTCATGGCCAGGCGACGGGGAGAGTCTACGAGGCTTGAGAAGTCACCCTGGGCAGAGGCAGGGACTCCCAAGCCAAGAACTTCTCCCGTGTCACACCAGACGCTTGATCTAGAAGCAAGCTTAGAAGGAGGGAAGGCAAAGGCCGTCTTCCCCAAACTCCTCCTGGTATCCAACCAGTCGCCTAAAAGTCGTAAAGCCCTCTTGGAAGAGCGAGAAAGCACTAGCTTAGTAAAGGCTGGCTTGGTAGCAGGTAAGCCTAGAGCAAACTCAGACGGTGGCGAACGAGGAGCAACGGTAACAAAGTGATTGGGAAAAAGATCCTTGAAAATCAACATGATCTTCTTAAAGTCCATCGAAGGAGGAACCGTCTTAGGTTCGTCTACATCTGAAGGATGATCATCATGATGAGGATCAGCAACGTCCTCATCTGAAGGATCTTCGTCCGATAACTGCTGAGTAACAAGCCAAGGGGAGACCTGCCTTGGCAGCAATGCTTGACACGCAGAGTCCACACGCACTGGTGCATCAGTAGCAGTCCAGGACGCTACGTCATGTAAATGCTTAACAGCCTGATTGTCAACAACAACAGGAGCGGGAGGACACTCGACGTCAACTCGAGACTGCCTTGACTGCCTAGACTGAGCAGTCAAAACAACTCTTGACTGCGGCGCTTGACGCTCAGCGTCAAAACAAGTCAACTTCGCTGGTTGGCGAACGTCCTGAACGTCAACAAGAGCATTAGGAAGCGGCTGAACGTCCACATGCGGCTGAAAGTCAACACGGGACTGTAACGAGTGAGGCTCTACAAAACGTGACTTAGTAACGCCAACGTCAACAGGACGAGCAAAGGCTCGTTTGGGCGGCTGACGGCCAGGATCTCGATCAGCTAAGCGGCGAGGATCATCGTGAACCTTTTCAGCAGAATAGTCCTCCATAAGGGAGGCGAGCTTAATCTGCATGTCTTGCAGTACAACCCATTTAGGATCAACGGGAATAGGTGCGGTAAGAGACGAGGGTAACGTCTGTGACTGCAAAACCTTGCCTACACCAAGACTCTCGGAGCCTGTGTTACGTTTCTGCTTAGGCGGCGAGCAGTCTTCCGATGACTGCAAAGGGTCAGAGCTGTCCCAATGGCTACAACCAGGATGCTGGACCTGTCCTGAAGGGACTGACTTTCGCTTTAAGGGCCTCGAAACCTTGCTCCACGGTTTCTTACGCGAAAAGCCTTCGGATGACGAGGAGAAAATTGTCTCGCTCGTCTTATGGTAGGGGGCGGTCTTGATGAGACACGCCTGAAACCATAGAGGGAACGTCTGTTTGCTGATCAAGGCCTCTCGAACCCATAAGTCGTACGACATTACTTCTCCCTGGGGCTTGGGAGCTTGCAAGAGGTCTCGGACTAGGCGAACGACAGGCACGTACAGACGAACCCTAGGTCGCAACACTGATAACACTTTGCGCACTACAGTGAACCCTCGCTACTTCGCGGTTCGACCATCGCGGATTCACCACTTCGCGGATTTTTTTCATAACCCATGTCTATACATATATTGCGGATTTTCCGGAAATATCGAAAATACCGCGATGTGACCGATGGTGCGAGATTGGAGAAAGTAAGGAAAATTGAATCATGATTGATTTTCAATATAAATGAAACTTTGAGGAGCAACAAAGATATCATTTGTTAGAGAGATAGAGAGAGGTAAGGAATGGGAGGTAGTGAAAAGTAGCCCACAGAGAGAGAGAGAGAGAGAGAGAGAGAGAGAGAGAGAGAGAGAGAGAGAGAGAGAGAGAGAGATAGGTAGAGAGAGAGAGAGAGAGAGAGAGAGATAGAGGGGGGTTTAAATGTAATAAACAAAAAAATTTGATAGGTTATAACACATTGGTGCTTATGTAATATCAACTGTATACTGTAGACGGTTTGAATAAGTTAAGAAATGGTATAAATGATACTTTGTTAGTGTATTCGTACACACTCAAGAGCGGCAGCTAGATGACAGCTGATCTAATCACAGCCAAAAGTAAAAAAAAAAAAAATTCAACAATACTCAATTTTTAAAACACACCCGAAATTTAAAAACAAAAGTACACGCTTTCTTAATGTGCAATTAACTATTTAAAGAGTGGCAATTTTCTAGAATAAAATGATATTTCCCAAAAAATAGTGGTTTGCTGATGAAATCGGATGCCCTATTTTTGGCTATGATTGAAATGGATGTAGACTCGGCCTAATTATTTCATTTCGTATTTAATTGACACTAAGAAAACTAATTTTAGTTTCTTCATCTAAATGTAAGTATTGTATAACACGAAGAGAGAGAGAGAGAGAGAGAGAGAGAGAGAGAGAGAGAGAGAGAGAATGAATCACCTGTTGTAATCAAATGGCGTGTTTTTGTTTCGTGAGAATTTCATCGCCACGACTTTAACAACAACATACTGTACTGAACTTTACAGTATTATACAGACTACTGTAATATGATAAAGTAAAATATTTGTAATCTATTTTATATGAAATGGGGCTATTTTTGTTTTGTTTAAAATTTACATTTACGTATGTAAAACAACTCTCTCTCTCTCTCTCTCTCTCTCTCTCTCTCGTAGATTGTTTTCCTGCTTTGCTACGTATGTATGATTTTATATAGATACGGTAAATAATATTTGTAATAACATATTTTATAAAAGCTTTTACTGTAATATCATTATTTATCACTTTCATCATGCGGGTTAAATTCCTTAGTTTGTTTACTGAGCGTACTTTATGACGCCGTCGTTTCAGGCGGCGTCATAAAGAAAAAAATTTCATTTGGAAGTCCTAAGAAAAATTAAGTAAAACATTAGTAATAACCAAATCAACATACTGTACTGAATAATCAATATAATTGATGCAAAAACTAACCTATAAACAGATGTGTAAATGCGTTTGTTTCTTCATTAGGATCAGAGATAAACGTAAACAAAATGATATTTTCATAATAAAATAAATTTTTGAATATACTTACCCGCTGGTTATATAAAAGAGCTGAAGTCCCTGACGCCAGGGCAGAAAATTCAAATCTCGCGCTATCGAAGATACGCCAGGTGTACCAACCGCACCCTAGCGGTAGAACAGGTGGAACTACACACCAACTCCAGTTCTTCCATGCCTCATAGCCATACCATAGGTAGTCTCTAGAGGGGAGGAGGGAGGGTGTTAAATTTATATAACCAGCGGGTAAGTATATTCAAAAATTTATTTTATTATGAAAATATCATTTTTAAATATAAAACTTACCCGCTGGTTATATAAAAGAGCTGATTGACACCCCTTGGTGGCGGGTCAGAGACAGCTACATACAGAAAATTCACTTAAGGGTTACATACAATAAACTTAAGCAGTTCTCACCTGATAAGGAAGCTGACAGCAATGATACTCTGCCTCATTTCGTCCGCTATCCTTAAGAGATCCAGTAATCCACTCGGGCTGAAAATCTCTAGGAGCTGTCAAACGGTACAAACACCTATAACATGACAGGACCTCAACCAATACCCTTGTTCCGGGTGCACTCAAGGAACAAAATGACCACCTAGCCAAATCAAAGATTGCGGAAGACTGACGCCCAATCTCCACAAACAAACATAAAAAACAAGTTCCAAGAGATAGAAAAGGGGTATTAGGAAAAAAGGGAACGTAGTGGTAGATCATTCACCTACTATCGCATTAGCAGCTATAAAAGGACCCAACGTAAAAAGGTCCTCATAGCGAGTCTGAACATTCTTCAAATAATGGGATGCAAAAACAGACTTACTTCTCCAAAATGTTGTATCCATCAGACTTTGCAGAGAACGGTTCTGTTTAAAGGCCACTGAAGTCGCTACCGCTCTGACTTCATGTGTCTTGACTTTGAGGAGCCTCTGATCCGACTCATCACACTGAGCATGAGCTTCTCGAATCAACAATCTAACGAAAAAAGACAAGGCATTCTTGGACATGGGCATCGAGGGTTTCCGAACTGCACACCACAGAGCGTCTGAGTTACCTCTCAGATTCTTAGTTCTGTCCACATAACAACGTAGAGCTCTAACTGGACAGAGAACCCTTTCCAATTCATCGCCAGCCAAATCCGAAAGGTTAGAAATCTCGAAGGATTTGGGCCATGGTCGAGAAGGATTTTCGTTCTTGGCCAGAAACCCCAGTTGCAAAGAACAAATGGCTTTCCCATTCCGAAAACCAATGTTCTTGCTTAAAGCGTGAACTTCACTAACTCTTTTCGCAGTGGCGAGGGTAACTAGAAAAAGGGTTTTCAAGGTTAAGTCCTTAAATGAAGCCGAGTGTAAAGGCTCAAATCTGTCACTCATGAGAAATTTAAGGACAACATCCAAATTCCAGGCGATGGGAGCCGTTTGAATCATCTTGGTCGTATCAAAAGACCTAAGTAAATCTCGTAGATCCTTATTATCAGAAAGGTCTAGGTTCCTGTGTCGAAAAACCGTCGCCAACATACTCCTGTAACCTTTAATAGTTGATGACGAGAAGTTATGCTTAGTTTTAAGGTCCAAGAAAAAATCTGCTATTTGGGAAAGCGATGTACTGGAAGAGGAAATCGCGTTAGTTCTACACCATTCCCTGAACAACTCCCACTTGGACTGATACACCTTGATGGTTGAAGACCTTCTTGCCCTTGCAATTGCCTTGGCTGCCTTCTTCGAAAATCCTCTAGCTCTAGCGAGTTTTTCGATAGTCTGAAGGCAGTCAGACGTAGAGCTCGGAGGTTTTGATGATTTCGGGCCAAGTGAGGTTGTCTGAGAAGATCGGGTCTCATGGGAAGGCTTCTCGGGACATCCACCATCCATTCCAGTACCTCTGGAAACCAGCTCCTTGACGGCCAGAACGGAGCTATCAGTGTCATTCTGGTCTCCTCGTGTGAAACGAACTTCTGAATCACTTTGTAAAGGATCTTGAACGGAGGAAAGGCATAAACCTCCATGTGTGACCAGTTCATCAGAAAAGCGTCTATGTGAAAAGCTTCGGGATCTGGAACCGGAGAGCAATAACACTCTAGTCGTTTGGTCTTCGCGGTGGCAAAGAGATCCACGAGAGGTCGACCCCATAACCGCCACAGACTCTTGCAGATGTCCGGGTGCAGAATCCATTCTGTGGAGAGAACCTGACCTTTCCTGCTGAGTCTGTCTGCGCTCACATTGTTGACTCCCTGGATGAACCGCGTCAAAAGAGTCACCTTCCTTTCCTCCGCCCAGATGAGGAGCAGTCTTGCAATCTCGAACAGAGGCCAAGAGTGGGTCCCGCCTTGTTTCGCAATATAGGCCAGAGCTGTCGTGCTGTCCGAATTGACTTGGACTACCTTGCCCCTGATCTGCTTTTCGAAGCCGATGAGAGCCAGATGAATAGCTAAAAGCTCTTTTTGATTGATGTGGAGAGAGGTTTGCTCTACCGTCCAAGTCCCCGAAAGTTCCTGCTTCTCTAGAGTGGCTCCCCACCCCGAGTTGGAGGCGTCGCAACACAACACGAGGTTTGGGTTCCTCTGAAGTAAAGACAAGCCTTCTTTCAGTCTGGGCTCGTTGTTCCACCATTGAAGATGAGACTTGATGGAAGTCGAGATGGGAATGCAATCCCTGTCGAGGCTGTCCCCTTTCTTCCAATGGCGGTTGAGATGAAACTGAAGAGGACGCAAGAACAACTTCCCCAGGGTCACGAACTTCTCTAACGACGAGAGAGTCCCCAGAAGGCTCATCCAATCTCTGACGGAGCAAAGATCTCTCTTCAGGAACGTTTGTACTTTTAGGAGGGCTGCTTGGATTCTCACCGACGACGGAAAAGCCCGAAAAATCCGACTGTGAATCTCCATCCCCAAATAAAGAATCTCCTGGGATGGAATGAGTTGTGATTTTTTCGAGCTCACCAGGAGACCCAGTTCTCTGGAGAGATCCAAAGTCATCTTGAGGTCCTTCAAACAACAATCGGCTGAGGAGGCTCTTATCAGCCAATCGTCCAGATACAGAGAGGCCCTGATTCCCCTCGAATGCAGCATGCTTGCCACGTTCAGCATGATCTTGGTGAACAATAGAGGAGCCGTGCAAAGTCCGAAACAAAGAGCCCTGAACTGGAAGACCTTGTTTCCGTCCATGAACCTCAGATAACGTCTGCAGCTGGGATGAATCGGAAGGTGGAAATAGGCATCCTGAAGATCTAAAGAGACCATCCAATCGTCCTTCCTCACAGCTGCCAGAACTGTTTTCTGAGTCTCCATGGTGAACGTCGAGTTTTGGACGTAACCATTGAGCACACTTACGTCCAGAACCGGTCTCCACCCCCCGGAACTCTTGGGTACTAGAAAAAGGCGGTTGTAAAACCCCGGAGACGTAACATCTTGCACTTCCTCTATTGCTCGTTTCTCTAATAAAAGAGACATCTGTAGAAGCATGGCTTGTTTCTTGGGACCCTCTCTGTATTTGGGCGAAAGATCCACTGGATCTGTGACTAAAGGAGGATTGGTCAGGAAGGGGATCTTGTAGCCTTCCTTTAACACCTGGACGGACCAGGGGTCCGCTCCATTCCTCTCCCAAGCCTCCCAAAAGTGAGTCAACCTGGCCCCCACTGCTGTCTGAAGGAGAGGGCAGTCAGACTTTACCTCGGCCGGACTTGCCCCCTCTGCCTCTAGGTTTCCTTCCTTCTGGTTTAAAAGAGCCTCTCCCAGAGGGCTTCCCACGAAAGGACTGAGGACGAAACCCAGAAGAAGATTCCTTAGGTTTTCGAGAGGAGAAAGACGGAGGCAAAACTTTCCTAGTCGAATGAGTAACTAAGTCATGTGTGGCCTTCTGAGTGAGAGCCGTAGCCACCTCGCCCACTAATTCCTGAGGAAATAAAGAATTAGACAAAGGTGCGA
Organism: Palaemon carinicauda; assembly: GCF_036898095.1. Taxonomy (NCBI): domain Eukaryota; kingdom Metazoa; phylum Arthropoda; class Malacostraca; order Decapoda; family Palaemonidae; genus Palaemon; species Palaemon carinicauda. Next base: position 24,902,125 of record NC_090738.1, on the reverse strand, counting down.
AAAGAAGGCCTGTCTTCTGATAGGGAGACACTCCTGCGGAGAGGAAGGAGCACATCGTGGCCCTTTTCTTGAGAATTCCAGCTGTAAACAAGGCAGCAAGTTCGTTGGAGCCATCTCTCACACCTTTGTCCAAGCAGGACATCAAATGAACCAAACCACTAGTGTCCGTTTCCGTCATATCAGAGACCCTCTTACTCAAAGCCCCCAAAGCCCAGTCCAAAAAATTAAAAACTTCGAAGGCCCTGAAAAGACCTTTAAGCAAATGGTCGAACTCTGGAATGGACCACCAAATCTTCGTCTTCCTTAAGGCAAGACGACGAGAAGCATCTACCAAACTTGAAAAATCCCCTTGGGCAGACGAAGGAAAACTCAAGCCCAACACTTCACCAGTCTCATACCACACACTAGATTTAGAGGCTAACCTAGCGGGAGGAAAGGCAAAGGCCGTCTTGCCAAAAGCTTTCTTGGAGTCCAACCAAGAACCCATTAACTTCAAGGCCCGCTTAGAAGATCGAGAAAGAACCATCTTGGTGTAAACTGGAACCTTAGTAGCTTTACCTAAGATGAATTCAGAAGGCGGAGAACGAGGGGCCACAGGGGTAAAAGAATCCGGGAAAATTCCAGTCAAAATAAGCATAAACTTGCGAAGGTCCACAGCATGCTGATAATGCTTCTCCTCCTCATTCTCAGAGACTTCCTCAATAGGATTATCCTCATCCGACTTTTCCTCTGGTTCGTCTTCTGGCAGTGCAGCAACAGCTGCAGCCTGAACCGAAGGAACAACGTCTGGATGGGAATGCCTGTCAAGGCCAACATCTGAGTCAATTTGGTGGGGAGAAGTAGAAGTAGATTGATGCGAAACACGGACATGTAGACGATCATCCTCAACCAACAACTGCTTAGACCGCTTAGAATTCAACTGTTGTTGAACAGAAGAACGCTTGAAATCAGAAGGTAACTGTTGAAGATCGCCGCGAGGTCGCGTAAAGTCCGAGGACTGTTGCTGCGAGCGATCAAAGGAGTCAGGATGTCGCCGCTGTAAACCAATGTTTTGACGCGCCGCGTCCAAAAGTTGTTGCCGCGGGCGATCCACTACTTCAAATTGTTGCCGCGTCTCGTCCACTTGTCGACGCCGACGCTCTTCCCCGCGACCAGAAAACGCAAACTGGTCAACCAAAACTCTCTGACGCGACTCATCAAAATCAACCTGGCGTTGAACACTGTGAATGGGAGACCGTCTAAGTGATAACTCGTCAAGGCCATATACCATCGAACGTTTGTGCGATAACTGGTCTGACATCGAACTCCCAGACACAACGCCAACACTTGGTTGATAAGAATCCATCAACGAAGAGAGTTGTTCCTTCATAGACAAAAGCGCAGTCCATTTCGGATCAACAGAACTCCTAGAAGGAAGAATCGCACTAATGTCACCACGCATTTCAGGGGAAGAAAGCCAATCCGATGGAAGAGGAGGTGCATGAATAGTTACAAGGTCCGAATCGGAAGGAATCATATCCGCACGAACACGGTGATCTGAACGTTTGGCCGGAGTGCAAGCGCTGGGAGAACGGAAACGTTCCGGTGAACCCCACGAACTACATCCTGGCCGCACAGGCGATTCCCGACGCTGTGTGTTTTGACGCGCCGCGTCCAAATCAACATGGGAGCGTTTAAGCGGTCTCGACGCTCGCCGCCAGATCTCACTCCCCGACCCTTCATCGGAAGACGGGGATAACGTATGAACCTCACCTTTCCTACGATGAGGGTGAACGACCTGAGCTACGGCAACAGGAACGTTCGAGGGGACGTCTGCACGATTGATGATGCTTCTCGTTCCCTTAAGCCGTTCGACATTACTTCTCCCATGGGTTCGAGAGCTCGAAAGAGGTCTAAGGCTAGGTGAACGACAAGATCGTGCCGACGCACCCTCCGCAACACTAAACACATTATCAACACTAGTCACAACACCGAGAGAGTCACGATTCTTCGGTACCACATCAGACACCCGTGTCGACGCACCTTCCGCAACACTAACCACATTATCAACACTTGTCACAACACCGAGAGCGTCACGATTCTTCGGTACCACATCAGACACTGAAACACTTTCCACAGTTCCGATAGGAACACGGTTTTTCAATACCTTTAACTCTGAAAAGATAGTATTTCTATCGGCTGCTAAGGACTCAACTTTCTCACCAAGAGACAAAATAGCAGTAAACATGTCCTTCATAGTAGGTTCCTGATCTACCACCACAGGGGAAGGAACAGGATTAGGAACAGGTAAATTAGGTAAGGTTCTATCCACAGATCGGGAAGAACTACGCCTAACTCTATCTCTCTCTAATCTCCTAACATAACGATCGTAAGTAACAAAATCATCATTAGTTAAGGAAAGACACTCATTACACCTATCATCTAATGAACAAAATTTACCCCTACATTTTACACAAATAGAATGAGGATCAATAGATCCATTAGGAAGTCGTGTACGACAACCCTCACTAACACACCTACGCTGAGCAGGGGAGGAGTCGGCCATTTTAAAGTTAACGTGAGAGACCGACAAGCAAAAAGTAAGGGAAAAAACAATAAAGAAAATCTCAAACAAAAAGATTTCAAGATAAGAACCAAGGAAAATTAATCAACGATAGCTTAAACTCAAAAAAGAACGTTGTACATCACCAAACAACTTCCCAAGAGAGTAAAAACACGAGAGCGAACTTCTGTATGTCAGTCAGCTATGACGGCAGAGAGAAGAACTGGAGTTGGTGTGTAGTTCCACCTGTTCTACCGCTAGGGTGCGGTTGGTACACCTGGCGTATCTTCGATAGCGCGAGATTTGAATTTTCTGCCCTGGCGTCAGGGACTTCAGCTCTTTTATATAACCAGCGGGTAAGTTTTATATTTAAAAACATTGGTTGCCATTTTTTATCGTGCTTTTTGGCGTGTTTAGGAAACGCATGATATAAAGTCGCCTTTAATATTTGTGCCTGTTTTAGTTTAGGGTACTGTATTACATGCATTAAGTGTTCTGTACATTAAAGGGTAGTTTGTTAACAGTACTACGTACAAGGGAAGGTTTTAAAAGTCTGAATATACATGTTAAATAAATAGGTAAATATGGTGTTACTACTTCGCGGATTTTCACCTATCGCGGCCGCGTTTGGAACCTACAGTATCTACCGCGATAAACGAGGGTTCACTGTAATCACTTTCCCACGATTTTCCACTGTGGCACTCTGACACTTTAACTCTTTAACGTCAGCCATGAGTTGATTACGGTCTGTAGCTAACGACAACTCTTTCGCCCAAAGCATGAATGGCACGTAACATATCCTGCATTGATGGTTCCTGAGTGCTAGTAGAGGGTTCAGGCACAACTACTACAGGGGAAGGATTAGGTTCAGGGGCATGGGAGGAGGAAAATTCTAACGATCTAGAGGAACTTCTCCTCACCCTATCTCTCTCTAACGATCTAGAGGAACTTCTCCTCACCCTATCTCTCTCTAGCTTACGAGAATACTTGTCATATTCAAGCCAATCGAATTCCGAAAGGCCCACGCACTCCTCACACCGATCTCGTAATTGACAGGTTTTACCCCGACAATTAGAACACACAGTATGTGGGTCGAGAGAGGCCTTTGGAAGACGCTTATTGCAATCCCTAGCATTACACTTACGAAATCTAGGAATTGGAGAAGGGTCAGCCATTTTGAAAGAGTCAAAGAAAGTCCAAAAAACAATCCAAAGTCATCAACAATTAAATCTGTCCAAAAAAGAGTTCAAGAGTTTAAGTTGAAGATAAAACACCTGCACTGCGAAAGCTCAAGCCAAAATGAAGTACTTCACCAAGTCTGTTGAAAAACTCCAGGTTAACAGCGAGTAATGGTACGTCTTGTCGATCAGACCGACAGAGAAGAATTGAGGCTTGTTTACATGCATATGCGGTATCTGGCCGATAGTTGGCGCTGGTGGGCACACCCGCAACCTTCATAGCGATCGCTCGCGAGTTTTTGTGTGTTTTCTGTCGAGCCGCCGGAGCAGCAGCTATTATATATTCACCGGCTAAGTTAAATATTTAAAAAAGGAAATTACAAGAAAAGTAATTAATAATAAAAATAAAATATTTTAAGAACAGCAACATCACAACAAATCTTTCACATATAAACTATAAAAATTTAAAAAAACCAGAAGAGAAATAAGATAGAATAGTGTGCTACAGTGCACCCTCAAGCAAGAGAACTCTAACCCCAAGACAGTGAAGGACCATGGTACAGAAGCTATAGCACTATCCAAGGCCAGGGAACAATGGTTTGATTTTGGAGTGACCTTTCATTTTAGTTATTATGCCACAAACCCCCTTAGTCATCGAGATAAATATCAAAATAGCCAGCACCCATCCATTTGTTATAGCACATTCCAGCTTTGCTAGAAATTAAAGTATCATTAACTAACATCTTCCTCTACAGCTAATGAGATGATCCGACTGTAGTGGATAACCTCTTATTCACACTTCCAAAACATCAAGATAAGACACATAGTTCAGGTAATGATTTGCATCCTACGGGGGTGTAGCCCAGCCACTGTTGGTAAGGAGACAGTGTCCTAAGTTAGGTTAGGTTTGGGGGCCTTAAGTAAGGGCATATTCCTTTTAATTTCTTTGATGAAACATGGTTTTTCATGTAGGAAAATAGAATTGAAAATGACGGGCAGGCTACATGAAAATTTAAAAAATAATTCAATGTAAAAGTGCTTCAGTAAAAAGGGCATCGAGAGGATATGAAAACGTATCGTCACACATGCAGGAAGGGTTAGTGATGACATTCAGAGAAATAGTAGTCTATCGAATAGGTTTCTTAGGTGCAAAACTTCCAAGGGAGCCTTTGTATTACGACAGACAGGACCTCCCGCGTGAATAGAACACCTAACCCAAATTTCATCACCTAACCTACAAGCCGTGTCCTTACCCGTTTCCCTAACAAGAAAAGCTATTGACCCCTTGCGATCCACATCACTCTGCCGTGTTATTAGAGACAGAGTTAAAAAGAAGGGAGTTATGGAGCACGGCCATCATCATACATACACCAAAAAACCTTAAATCTTGGAATGCAAGGAGCCTTTGTACATCAGTGGCCAGTTCCTCACATGTTCATTAAAGATGGACATCAACTAACTAAAACTTTCCCTCTTAACCTAACCCACAAGCCGTGTCCTAACCTACTTGCCTAACGAGGGGGGGGGGGGGGGGCTAACGACACCCTGCGACCCCGCTTACACTACTGAATTCTAAGTTCTTGTTCTTGTTGTTGGGCGGAGGGATTTGCCTTTCCATCGGCACCTCCTTGGGTTTCTTCTTTATTCTAATTCTTTTATTTTCTTCTCTCTTTTTTTCCACATTTGATAGATATATTCTTTTCTTTTCTCTATTCCTTCTTTCTTGAACAGCACGTTTCCTATTATCTTCTTCTTTTCTTCTTCATACGGCTGTTGCAATTCCACTATTTTTCTTCTTTCGTCGCTGAGGTCTGGACACTCAAGAATAAAGTGGGCGAGGTCTTCATTAACTGCCCCACATAGTTTACATTCTACCCTACCTCCTGCTTCATGTCTTTTCCTATCGTTTAATTTCAAACAGTTGGCCCTAGCTCTGTACATAATAATAGAATTTGGTTTGTTGTCATAAAACATTTCTTCTCCTATTTGCCCTTTTTCTTGTTCGTATATTTCTAAACTATTTTTCTCTTTTATCTCTTCCCTCCACTTTTTACCATCTACTTCTCTAATTTTGGCCTTAAGCTCTTCTCTTCCCATTCTTCTAAAAGTTCTATCGTTCATTTCCATATCTTTAATCCATTTCTTAGTCTCTTTCATCCACCTGTTATTTTCATTTTCTTTCATTTCTTCCAGAATTGTCTTCAGCAAATCATTTCTCCCCTCTTCTATCCCTTTCACAAACCTTAGCCTTCCTCCTGCTATCCTAGTTTTCATTTCGGACATTCCTATCTCTCCCCGTAGTGTTGCTACTGCTGCATATGATGGTGCTCCCAAAATTTTTCTTCCTACTCCGTTTTCAATCTGTTGTAATCGTTTTATTTCACTTTCTGTTATGTTCATTACTGCCGTGCCATACAGTATTCCGGGTAAGGCTACATTTTTCCAATATGTTTTTCCTATTAGTATTTTGTGGCAGCTTTTCGCAATAATTGAGTAGGTTAAGTTTGCTAGCTTTTCTGCCTTTTCCATCATTTTCTTCTTTTGTTTTTTAAACATATTTCTTTTCCCTTCTATCTCTATTCCTAAATATTTTATACTATCTGTTACTTTAATACCCTCTATTTCTTCCGGTTTTTCTTTCATATTATATATGATTATATGACTCTTATTCTTGTTTATTTCTAGCCCACATTCTCTACATATTTCTACTAGTATTCTTATGTTTGCTTCTGCATCTACTATATTTTTTGCTATTATTAGACCGTCATCTGCAAAGAACAATGCCCTAATTTTTATTATTTCGTTTTCAAAGCCTTTTCCTTTTTTTTCTAATTCATTTATTATTTTATATGTAATCAGTTTAAATAGAGTAGTTGAACCCGTACATCCCTGTTTTATCCCACTCGTTACTTCGAATTCTTTATCTATTTCATATCCTATGTTTATTTTTGTTTTGTCTCCTTCGTAGATTTTTTCCACTGTGTCTATTACATTTGGGTGTATTCTATATTCTTTCATAATTTCTATTATTTTTTCCCTCTTTATTGAGTCATATGCTTTCTTGAAATCTATTGAAATTACTATTAAACTTTCCTTCCTTTTGTAGCTTTCTTCTACACAGTATTTTAAGATGAATATGTTGTCTTCTACTCTTCCTCCTTTTGTGAACCCGGCTTGCGTTTCTTTCATCTCCATATTTCTCTCAAGGTGTTCTTCTATTTCATCTTTCATGAGGGCCATAAATATTTTGTATGAGGCATTTGTCAGGGCAATTGGTCTTAGATCTTTTACTGTGGGTTTCTTTACTTTTTTTATCATTTTCGTTTTTTACTTTTTCCACTTTTCGGGCTTGTTCTTCTCCTTCGTTTCATTTTGAAGGCACTTTGTAATGATTTCCAGACATTTGCTGTCATTAGCTATAGTTTTATATAATTCTGGTTTCAGTTCATCTGGACCTGCTGCCTTTTTATTTTTCAATTTTCTTAAAATTTTCTTAACTTTATCCTCTGTTAACTTGGGAGTATTCATTGGTGTTATCTTTCTTGTTATTGGTGATATCATATCCATGTGCTCTCTTATTTCTATTGGGAATGAGTGTCCCAATGAATTTTCTTCTTTTTCTATTTCCTTTAATTTTTCTATATAACTTTGTCTTTCTTCACTATTCCATACCTCTTTCATTTTATTTTCGTGCATTTTATAAATGTTTTCACCCCAGAACCTATCTATTTGTTCCTCTGCTACTTCTTTGGATAGTTTTTCTCCATTTTCGTCATATAATTGTATTTCTTCTTCCTTTTCCTTTTTCCCTTTTAGCTTGTCAATATTTTTGAAAATCTTGTTCCTATCCTTCCTTACTTCATTAGCCTTCTTCTTTTCATTTTCCCACATTGCTTCCTTTATTATAACCTGCGTTCTCTCTTTTTGTTGTTTATACAGAAGAAATGCTCTTTCCCTTTCTGCTCCTGTCAGGCATCGTTTTTCTCTGTTAAGTTTTTTTCTCTTTTTTATTTCCTCTCTGATTTCATTGGTTATCCACTCTGGTTCTATCTTTGCTTTCTCTTCTCCAGTTGTTCTCCGTCTGTACTTTGCTTGTAGCTTTCTTTTTGCTGCTTCTTCTACAACTTTATCAAATTCATCCATCCTTGTGATTTCTCTGCTCTCTAGATTATTTTTTAATTCTTCCCTGTATTCCCTAAGACTTTCTTCGTCTGTTTTCTAATACATACTTTCTTTCCAAAATCCTTTTTTGTAGTTTTCTATCGTCGCTTTTACGCTGACCTCTACCTCAATCAGATTATGGTCAGATATATCTACTTTATCTTTTTCTTCATCTATGTTCATCTCATTGAAGTATTCATACATTTCTTTATTAACCAACACCAAGTCTATGGCACTTCTTTGATCACCTCTCTCCCATGTATATGTTCCTTTGCATTTCTCATCTACATTTAATAATATAAGGTTTTTATTGTTTATTATCTAGAGTATTTTCTTTCCATTTTCATTCTCCTCTTGGTATCCCAAGAAGCCTAGATGACCATTAAAATCTCCCATTATAATTAGTGCTTCATCTTCCTCTACTTCCTCTATTTTTTTCTCTAGCTCTGCTCGTATCTCTATGTTTCTCTCTTTACCTTCCCTATCCCTGCCACAATCCATATATACTACAATAAGTCTCACTTTCTTTTTTAGGATATTCCCTTAAGTTAGACATCATAATACATACAGGTGGCCACTATCATACATACACCCTGAATGCAGATTACAGCTGTAATGAGTTAAGAAAATTTAGAAATAACATAGAAATAGGGAATCTTGGTACACCAACTTAATAGGTTGCAAGGTACATTAGAAAGGCCCTTAAGTATGCAAGCTGTACTGTTTGTGCAGGAGAACTAATGATAATGAATTTTCTGCAGATTGTAGCGGAGGCTTTGTATATCAGCGGCCAGTTCCTCACACGTTCATTAAAAATGGATATTAACTAATTTAAACTTTCCCCCCTAACCTAACCTATAAGCCATGTCCTTACCTAATGGGGGGGGGAGGTGATGCCCCAGCAGCCCCCTTACACTGCCATATTCTAAGTTAGACACCATAATACATACAGGTGGCTGCTATCATACATACACCCCATTGCAGCGCTTTGCACCTACTAAGCTTCTTCAAGTAGTCTGCCCACAATCACAGTGTTATGGAGCGAGCAACGAGGAACCAATATCAAGAATTCCTTGGCGTCCTACCGATAGGCTGTGCCCCATTATCGCTGGATATAGATATATATGTATTTCTGAAACTATTCATTTGCGACGGGAACTTGTGTCATTTTTGAAGAGCGGAATTTTTCTATAGAAAAAAGTAGTTTTTTCCCTAGGTTACATTGCCCTGTAACACAGTATAATAATACCGCGGGTTCAATGTCTCCTAACAACAACAACAACACGGTAACTATTTATCAAGATCAAATCCTACCGCTACCGGTAGCCTAATCTGATTGGCGAAACCCAACCGTCCCACTGGTACCAAAGGTAGTGTCGTGTAGGAGAAAATATAAGCTTTTTAAGCTAAATTCATGTATATATAAGTCTAAGGATAGACTGCCATAATAGAACGTATGTTATCATTGTAATGAATGCGTTCGCTAAAAAATACAGAAAAAACACGAGGCCTCATGCCATGGCGTCAGTTCTTCCACGTAGATGACTGCAATCTCATTCGTAATACTACGATCTCACAAGCTAGGTAAGCTTGTTACTGAAGGAACAGATAATTTTATTTGCCCAAGACTGGCGTGCAACGGTGGCATGGGCCTAGCAAGCCTAGCTGCATTTAGGCTTAGACAATCAATTCCCGATACGGTTTATAACTCAATAACAACAAAGCCTAATCAAATTTACCTTTAATCTGGATTCAAAAGACGTCAATAGACGGTCCAGTCGTCGTAGTACTAGAAAACGAGTCCAATAAACTATTAAAAACCTTCAAAATAACAATTTCACGTTCCAACTTAGCAAATGGTCGATGAGAGACAATCTCCAACTTCACTGCCCCTGGTACTACAATCTAAGGGGGTGGGGGTTGGGGGTTACCCTCATGAGAGAGGGGGGAATAAGCGTACGTGATTCTTCTTCTTTTGTTAATAATCACTAACACTGAAAGCATGGAAGCCTAATTTTTACAGTCATGTTATATGTGTTTATGAATTCTAGTATTTCATTGCAGTCATTGTAACTTATTATGTTAACATAAAGTAATAAAAATAATGATGTGGATATAGTACATATCGTTCATACTTTGAGACAATAATTCTTTGACATTTCATCCACCATTGCATTTTGAACCAGTAATTTTCCATTTGTTGACTTTATACTAAATTGTTAATAAAGGTCAAATATTCTTTATTAATCTGATAGGCGAAATAGTTCATATCTTTATCCTGATTACACTCAAATGTTATATGATATTGTTTATAACAATATATAACCTAGTAGGCCTATATATATATATATATATATATATATATATATATATATATATATATATATATATATATATACTCCATGATAAAATGGAAGCAAGTAAAGAAGAAAAGAATAGT